>NC_074669.1:9559612-9657112 GCF_029448725.1 Salvelinus fontinalis
AGAGAGTGAGAGAGAGAGAGAGACAGAGAGAGATATAGAGAGACAGAGAGAGAGACAGAGAGACAGAGAGAGAGAGAGAGACAGAGAGAGGGGAGGAGTTTGCCAGGAGGAAAGACCTCAAGGATGTGATATTTTTCTGAGTAAGAATGATGATCTCAACTCTTCTCATATTTCCATTATTTTCAATAACAGTAGAAAAGTGTACTGAACAATTGAGAATATCCAGAACTTTGAACAGTGGCTTTTCTGGGGAATATGATCATTGTATAAAAACATGTTTGTGCTACATATGCCCCGTGATTATAGTAAGATGGCATTTTTCAGCACCATGTAATGCTCTCATGAGAAGTCTCTTAGTCATCAACTGTATTGCCATATCGCTAAAATGTTACTGTGAAAGATTCACAACATGTTTGTGCCGTTGTGTTAAGCCAACATAACGTTACTCTCTTTGGTTGCAAACAAATCTATCCAGTCAGTGTTTATTATGGGGTGCCTCTACTCAGTCCTCACACCCGGAGAGACAGACAGGATGTATAATTCGTCCTGGTCATCCAGGTAACCCAATCCTTGGGAGTTACAGGGGCCCCTGGCACCCCGTGTTTATAGCCAGGGTGCTACAATTCCACTGTTACTCCAAGGTAAGGCTCTTTACTGTCGACAGCAAGTGCATTCCACTGCTTTCGTCACAGCCATGCTTGATATTACTTTTAGGAACTCTGTGTAGTAACTGAGAGAAAAGAGGGTTAGAAAAGGCTAAAGCCGGAACTGGAGAAATGCAGAGATAAAGAAGATGTAGGTTAGGTTTCTATGACAGAATATATATACATATATTTTAAATTAAAGGTAATAAACACTCTCACATGCTTCACTACAAGATGTGACGTGCATAACAAACTACATGTGAAGTGCATAACAAACTACATGTGACATGCATAACAAACTACATGTGACGTGCATAACAAACTACATGTGACGTGCATAACCAACTACAACATGTGAAGTGCATAACAAACTACAACATGTGAAGTGCATAACCAACTACAACATGTGAAGTGCATAACAAACTACATGTGACGTGCATAACAAACTACATGTGACGTGCATAACCAACTACAACATGTGAAGTACATAACCAACTACAACATGTGAAGTACATAACCAACTACAACATGTGAAGTGCATAACCAACTACAACATGTGAAGTACATAACCAACTACAACATGTGAAGTACATAACCAACTACAACATGTGAAGTGCATAACCAACTACAACATGTGAAGTACATAACCAACTACAACATGTGAAGTGCATAACAAACTACAACATGTGAAGTGCATAACAAACTACATGTGACGTGCATAACAAACTACATGTGACGTGCATAACAAACTACATGTGACGTGCATAACAAACTACATGTGACGTGCATAACAAACTACATGTGACGTGCATAACAAACTACATGTGACGTGCATAACAAACTACATGTGACTTGCATAACAAACTACAACATGTGAAGTGCATAACCAACTACAACATGTGAAGTGCATAACAAACTACAACATGTGAAGTGCATAACCAACTACAACATGTGAAGTGCAAAACAAACTACAACATGTGAAGTGCATAACAAACTACAACATGTGAAGTGCATAACCAACTACAACATGTGAAGTGCATAACAAACTACAACATGTGAAGTGCATAACCAACTACAACATGTGAAGTGCATAACCAACTACAACATGTGAAGTGCATAAAAATTACAACATGTTGTGTGCATATCAAACTACAACATGTGATGTGCATAATCAAATGGTCATCCTAATGTGGAAGACACACACACCAACTGCTTGCTTTTTAAACCAGATCATTGAGGTTGTTGCCCTCAAAGTTTTCACTGAACTACCAACACATATACAGCCCTGCTGTCTCCACACATACCTCTACATGGGCCAAGGGAGGAGGTGTTTTCTACCAACGCTAATTGCTACAATCGAGAATAATCAACACCACATACCTCCTTCACCAACTCTCCTTTCATCATTACCACCACATTAGCAAACTGGCGGTGCTGTTAGGTTGTAGCCAAGTGAAGTAGCATGTTCACAATTCTGTGCCTTGCACGGCAGGTAGCCTAGTGGTTAGAGTGTTGGACTAGTAACCGAAAGGTTGCAAGATTGAATCCCTGAGCTGACAAGGTAAAAATCTTTCGTTCTGCCCCTGAACAAGGCAGTTAACCCACTGTTCCTAGGCCGCCATTGAAAATAAGAATTTGTTCTTAACTGACTTGCCTAGTGTTTTTCCTATTTTGTTGCTTTATAACCTGTAATTTAAATAGATTTTTATTTGGATTTCATGTAATGGACATACACAAAATAGTCCAAATTGGTGAAGTGAAATGAAAGAAATAACTTGTTTAAAAAAATTCTCAAAAAATCTAAAACGGAAAAGTGGTGTGTGCATATGTATTCACCCCCTTTGCTTTTGAAGCCCCTAAATAAGATCTGGTGCAACCAATTACCTTCAGAAGTCACACAATTAGGTAAATAAAGTCCACCTGTGTGCAATCGAAGTGTCACATGATCTGTCACATGATCTCAGTATATATACACCTGTTCTGAAAGGCCCCAGAGTCTGCAACACCACTAAGCAAGGGGCACCACCAAGCAAGCGGCATCATGAAGACCAAGGAGCTCTCCAAACAGGTCAGGGACAAAGTTGTGGAGAAGTACAGATCAGGGTTGGGTTATGAAAAAATATTTGAATCTTTGAACATCCCACGAAGCACCATTATTAAAAAATTGAAAGAATATACCAAGAGAGGGCCGCCCACCAAAACTCACAGACCAGGCAAGGAGGGCATTAATCAGAGAGGCAACAAAGAGACCAAAGATAACCCTGAAGGAGCTGCAAAGCTCCACAGTGGAAATTGGAGTACCTGTGCATAGGACCACTTGAAGCCGTACACTCCACAGAGCTGGGCTTTACGGAAGAGTGGCCAGAAAAAAGCCATTGCTTGAAGAAAACAATAAGCAAACACATTTGGTCTTTGCCAAACGGCATGTGGGAGACTCCCCAAACATATGGAAGAAGGTACTCTGGTTAGATGAGACTAAAATGGATCTTTTTGGCCATCAAGAAAAACGCTCTGTCTGGCGCAAACCATCACCCCGAGAACACCATCCCCACAGTGAAGCATGGTGGTGGCAGAATCATGCTGTGGGTATGTTTTTCATTGGCAGGGACTGGGAAACTGGTCAGAATTGACGGAATGATGGATGGCACTAAATACAGGGAAATTCTTGAGGGGAAACCTGATTCAGTCTTCAAGAGATTTGAGACTGGGACGGAGGTTCATCTTCCAGCAGGACAATGACCGTAAGCATACTGCTAAAGCAACACTCGAGTGGTTTAAGGGGAAACATTTAAATGTCTTGGAATGGCCTACTCAAAGCCCAGACCTCAATCCAATTGAGAATTTGTGGTATAACTTAAAGATTGCTGTACACCAGTGGAACCCATCCAACTTGAAGGAGCTGGAGCAGTTTTGCCTTGAAGAATGGGCAAAAATCCCAGTGGCTAGATTTGCCAAGCTTATAGAGACATACCCAAAGAGACTTGCAGCTGTAATTGCTGCAAAAGGTGCCTCCACAAAGTATTGACTTTGGGCGGTGAATAGTTACGCATGGTCAAGTTTTCTGCTTTTTGTCTAATTTCTTGTTTATTTCACAATAAAAAAAGATTTTTCATCTTCAAAGGGTTAGGCATGTTGTATAAATTAAATGATACAAACACCCCCCAAAAACATTTTTAATTCCAGGTTGTAGGGCAACAAAAGAGGAAAAATGCCAAGGGGGGTGAATACTTTCGCAAAACACAGTACTCCACATGATTATCATTGAGATGTAGGATCTTAATTTGATTACCCAGTTGCAATACAGTAGTGAATTTGGAGGGTTAAAAAGGCTTGTAATTATAATTTCCATTTCGAAATGTCAAACTTGATTTTCCCTTATAAAAAATGTATCAACCCCTACAACAATATCCATTAATTATAATCCACATAATAATTCACATATCCTATTGCTGCAGGATTCATACCCTGCTGTAGCAAACTAGCTCAAATTAAGATCCAACATATGTAACTGACTCTGATGGGATACTCTGAACAGAATGAATGTCTTCAGGAAAAGTAAAGAGGTTATCCCATGAGCCTCTCTTTCACAATATTGACAAAGAACAAGAACATTGTGTCAAATGGAACCCATTTATGTGTTGGTACAGAGAGGAGATTGTCTTGGCACCGAAAACCAACCTATTGGATGACTTCACTGTTTTCATTAAACAAAAATGTAGCAAAATGGAGTGGACCACAAGGACAGAAAAATAAAGCAAGGAGAGAGACAAAAAGGGGACAGTAACTGCCACTACCACCTCAGTAACTGCCACTACCACCCACTACCACGCATATCGTTAGTAGCCGCCGGCTTGCCCAAACCAAAAATGTATGTCTCTTAGACTATATTTGGCTCTAGGGGTTTGCGGTTATGGGTTTGTGTCCTTGTAGTGCTGTTCTCGCCTGCCGGCAATGTCGGCCAGACGAGGCACCGGGTGCCACTTGGCCATTTTAAGTGTTCTCTTGTCTTGTCACTCCGGCTGGTGCGTCCCTCTGCTCTGTGTGTTTCCCCATCAGAGCCCTGACGAGGATGAGGAGTGACACAGGAGGATCAAACACCAGAGCGTCTTGGGTAAATATTCTCATGCTGTAATCTTAGCTGAGGTCTGCCTGCCTGCCTGTCTGCTTGTCTGTCTGCCTGTCTGTCAGTCTACCTGTCTGTCTGTCTGTCTGTCTGTCTGTCTGTCTGTCTGTCTGTCTGTCTGTCTGTCTGTCTGTCTGTCTGTCTGTCTCTATGTCTGTATGTCTGTCTGTCTGTCTGTCTGCCTGTGTCTACCTGTCTGCCTGCTCACCCAGGGCCTGATGAGAACCAGGCCACCACTGTTAGAGACTCTGCCTGACGAGGGCCACCACTGTTGGGGTTGGGAACTCTGCCGGCCGGGTGGGACTTCATTGGTGTAAAGTTGAAGCTGCAAATGAACAACATATTTGTATCAGGAATGTGGTATAGGATAGGGTTGTATCACCAGATGGAAAATGGGTATTTGTGTCAATAATAGTATGTGTTAATGGTTAGATGCTCCTGTTTTGATCATGGATTCACAACATTTCTGAAACATGGCCTGTTATCCAACTGGCAGATATATTATTGGGGTATTGTAATAAGCCATTTCATCTTCAAATAGACTTGATCAATGAAAACCAAGTGGGAGAAGAATAACAGGTAGCGTACATCTTCTGTTCTGTTCCATCAGAGCTTTGGGAACTGTTGACTCACCCGTTGTGCTGAAGGAGGGTTGTGGGTGTTGGGGATACCCTGATTCTCTGGCTAAAGGGGTTAGCACGGTAGGACCACACAGGGAGCTCATCATTATCATCACACACACACACACACACACACACACACACACACACACACACACACACACACACACACACACACACACACACACACACACACACACACACACACACACACACACACACACACACACACACACACACAGAGAGAGAGAGATAGTAGCAGCCTCTGGAGGTCATGTATGGGTGGGCTGCTGCTACAAAAGGTATGCTGTCGTAACGTCCTGTTTTTAGAGGGCTCCTCTTCAAAGAAGGTGTTTACAGTGGGTGTGGCACATGACACCCCAGGGCCTAGAGAACACACACAGGCGCACACGTGCACTCACACACAAACACACCCACACACCCACATAACGATGGTCATTTCAGGTTTTGTCGATATAGATCTCGTTTTACTGTGGCTATAGATCATTTTGTACCTGTTTCCTCCAGCATCTTCACAAAGTCCTTTGCGGTTGTTCTGGGATTGATTTGCACTTTTCGCACCAGGGTACATTCATCTCTAGGAGACAGAATGCGTCTCCTTCCTGAGCGATATGACTGCTGCGTGTTCCCATGGTGTTTATATTTGCGTACTATTGTTTGTACAGATGAACGTGGTACCTTCAGGCGTTTGGAAATTGTTCATCCCAAGGATGAACCAGACTTGTGGAGGTCTACAATTATTTTTCTGAGGTTTTGGCTAATTTCTTTTGATTTGCCCATGATGTCAAGCAAAGAGGCACTGAGTTTGAAGGTAGGCCTTGAAATACATCCACAGGTACACCTCCAATTGACTCAAATGATGTCAATTAGCGTATCAGAAGAGTCTAAAGCCATGACATCATTTTCTGGAATTTTCCAAGCTGTTTAAAGGCAGTCAACTTAGTGTATGTAAACTTCTGACCCACTGGAATTGTGATACAGTGAATTATAAGTGAAATAATCTGTCTGTAAACAATTGTTGGAAAAATGACTTGTGTCATGAACTGTCACGTTCCTGACCTATTTATGTTAGTTTGTTATGTGTGTTAGTTGGTCAGGACGTGAGGTTGGGTGGGCATTCTATGTTTTCTGTTTCTGTGTTGGTTTTGGGTTGCCTGGTATGGCTCTTAATTAGAGGCAGGTGTTTGGCGTTCCTCTAATTAAGAGTCATATTTAGGTAGGCGTTGTCACAGTGTTCGTTGTGGGTGATTGTCTTCCTTGTCTGTGTAATTGTTTGCACCATACGGGACTGTTACGGTTTGTTCGGTTTGTGTAGTCTAATTGTCCTATTCGTGCGTTCTTCTTGTTTTATGTAAGTTCGTCGTATAGGTCTGTCTACACCGTTTGTTGTTTTTTGTTAGTATAGGTCTGTCTACACCGTTTGTTGTTTTTTGTTAGTTTATCAAGTTCGTGTTTTTTCGTTAAATAAATATGTCTTTTCACTACGCTGCGCCTTGGTTCCCTCAATACTCCTCCTCTTCCGAAGATGAAGAGGAGGAGGAATGCCGTTACATGAACAAAGTAGATGTCCTAACAGACTTGCCAAAACTATAGTTTGTTAACAAGAAATGTGTGGAGTGGTTGAAAAACGAGTTTTAATGACTCCAACCTAAGTGTATGTAAACTTCCAACTTCAACTGTAATTAGACCCAACCAAATAATGAGAAAACAACAAAATAATTACTTGACACATTGAAAAGAATTTACCAAAAAGCAGAGCAAATTGGAATGCTATTTGGCCCCTAAATTGAGAGTACACAGTGGCAGACCACTGTGACTGATCCAAAATTAAGGAAAGCTTTTACTATGTACAGACTATGCACAGAGAGCATGGTCTTGCTATTGAGGGAGGCCTATGTAGGCACCCCTGGCTCTCAAGAGAAGACATGTTATGTGCACACTGCCCACAAAATGAGGTGGAAAGTGAGCTGCACTTCCTAACCTCCTTTCCCAATGTATGACCATATTAGAGACACATATTTCCCTCAGATTACACAGACCCATAAAGAATTCCAAAACAAATCCAATTTTGATAAACTCCCATATCTACTGGGTGAAATACCAGTGTGCCATCACAGCAGCAAGATCTGTGACCTGTTGCCACAAGAAAAAGGCAACCAGTGAAGAACAAACACCATTGTAAATACAACCCATATTTATGTTTATTTATTAGCCTTTTTGTACTTAAACTATTTGCACATCATTATAACACTGTATATAGACATAATATGACATTTGAAATGTGTCTATTCCGTTGAAGCTTGTGACTATTCTGTTTACTGTTTGTTTTTGATTGTTAATTTCACTTTGTTTATTATCTATTTAACTTGCTTAGGCAATGTAAACATATGTTTCCCATGCTAATAAAGCCCTTTAAATTGAATTGTTAGAGAGAGATATGAAACAATTTACAGCAGTGGAGGCTGCTGAGGGGATGATGGCTCATAATAATGTCTGGAACGGAGCGAATGGAATGGAATCCAAAACATGGCAACCATGTGTTTGATGTATTTGATACCATTACACTCATTCCGCTCCAGCCATTACCATGACCCCGTCCTCCCCAATTAAGGTGCCACCAATCTCCTTTGATCTACAGATGGGGTCTGCCAAATAAAATGCCATCACTCTAAAGCTTACTTCAGGCCTCATCAGGTGATGATCATGCAAATCGTTACAACAAATGGCTAAAGGAGGGTTCTTGATGTTTCCTTTGATCAAGTAGGCATCTCCTGATCATTTGGCCACTCATGTCGACAGGGTTGGGTAGGTTACTTTCTGAATGTAATCTGTTACAGTTACTAGTATCCAAAATTGTAATCAGTATGTCATTTTTGGATTACCCCAATTCAATAATATAATCTTACTACTTTCAGTTACTTTTGGATTACTTTTCCCTTAAGAGGCATAAGAAGAATATATAATATAATGCCGTTTAGCTGGAGCTTTGATCCAAAGAGAATTGCAGTCATACGTTTTAAGAAGACTTAAATGATCCATCAAACTCATTTGGTGTGTCATCATAGTGTTCTCTGACTTGTGGTCGGACTCAATCAGGTGGAACAAACTTAAACTTGTACCTTTTTTCGGTCTTTGTCTTTTTGTTCTAAATCTAAACCCCAGTCGTTCGTTCTAAAGGTTCCGTTGCCATGACGATTGGCAACTTTCTTATCCCTTGCTTGGTAGCTAGCCAACTTCAAATCAAATCAAATTTTATTTGTCACATGCGCCGAATACAACAGGTGTAGACCTTACAGTGAAATGCTTATTTACAAGACCTTAACCAAAAATGCCGTTTTAAGAAAATACCAACAACAAAAAAGTAAGAGATAAGAGTAACAAATAATTAAAGAGCAGCAGTAAATAACAATAGTGGGGTTATATACAGGGGGTACCGGTACAGGGTCAATGTCATTGTGTGAGGGCACCGGTGTTGAGGTAATTGAGGTAATATGTACATGTAGGTAGAGTTATTAAAGTGACTATGCATAGATAATAACAGAGAGTAGCAACAGCGTTCCAGAGAGGGGGGAGGGGGGCAATGATTAGCTGTTCAGGAGTCTTATGGCTTGGGGTTAGAAGCTATTTAGGAGCCTCTTGGACCTAGACTTGGCACTCTGGTACCGTTTTCCGTGCGGTAGCAGAGAAAACAGTCCATGACTATGGTGGCTGAAGTCTTTGACCATTTTTAGGGCCTTCCTCTGACACCGCCTGGTATAGAGGTCCTGGATGGCAGGAAGCTTGGCCCCGGTGATGTACTCACTACCCTCTGTAGTGTCTTGCGGTCGGAGGCCGAGCAGTTGCCATACCAGACAGTGATGCAATCAGTCAGGATGCTCTCGATGGTGCAGCTGTAAAACCTTTTGAGGATCTGAGAACCAATGCCAAATCTTTTCACTCTCCTTAGGGTGAATAGGTTTTGTCGTGCCCTCTTCACGACTGTCTTGGACCATGTTAGTTTGTTGGTGATGTGGATGTCAAGGAACTTGAAGCTCTCAACCTGCTCCACTGCAGCCCCGTCGATGAGAATGGGTGTGTGCTCAGTCCTCCTTTCCCTGTAGTCCACAATAATCTCCTTTGTCTTGATCACGTTGAGGGAGAGATTGTTGTCCTGGGAAATGTTTAGTCCCAGGGTCCTTAGTTTAGTGATGAGCTTTGAGGGCGTCCTCAATGCACTTATTGATGAAGCCAGTGACTGATGTGTGTACTCCTCAATGCCATCGGAAGAAGCTCGGAACATCTTCCAGTCTGTGATAGAAAGCAGTCCTGTAGTTCAGCATCTGCTTCATCTGACCACTATTTTATAGACTGAGTCACAGTCACTTTAAACAGTGCAGCCAGAATAACAGAAAAAAATATGCATTTGAGTTTAAGCTGTTTTCTAGTGATTTTGGGGGGATAAATTCATAACAATGAGATAATGATGTGTGATTTCACCTGGCATAAAACATTTGCTCTCTTGCCAGGACACTGTACAGAGAATCTAGCCAACTACACAGCTAACACAATCACTTCAAACTGAAGCAGGAATAACACGCTAGCTGCATTTTGTGTTTTTCTATTGACATTTCTTTGTATATATCCATAACAGTTATGCTGATTCATAATTTCGACTGTCTGAGAAAATGTTTTCAGCCTGTCTGTCTGGCCCTGACTCGCGACACGTTCATTACTATGGGACAGGCTGGAGATTGAATTTCAATATGGAAACAATGTTGCAAATGTCGGAGAGACAGACAGCAAGGTTAATACCTGGACCCTCCCTTCACATTTCAAGGCCGTGTTAAGATATTAACTCAGAGAAAGACCAAGGCCCGCTCAGGTGATACCTTCCATCCCAGCATTAATTCGCTCCTGAGTGGCGCAGACATCTAAGGCACTGCATCTCAGTGCTGGAGACATGACTACAGACCCTGGTTCAATTCCAGGCTGTATCACAACCAGCCGTGATTGGGAGTTCCATAGGGCGACACACAATTGGCCCAGCTTCGTCCGGGTTCGGGTTTGGCCGCAGTAGGCCGTCATTGTCAATAAGAATTTGTTCTTAACTGACTTGCCTGGTAAAATGAAAATTATTCTAGTAATGTTGCCTATGTGGACAGGGGTGTTGTCAGTTATAATCTTTGTACCCATTAGTTTGAACTCCACTCTTAGATCTGCTATTGTTAGCTCAAAAGAGAATCCAACTGTGGTCTGCTCACCCAGTGCTTTTTAGTTTGAATTTCCTAAACTTGAATACCCCCTCGGTTTTCAAATCACGTAGAGGGTTTGGACTGTTGCACAGTAGCAACCAAAGCCCATGTAAGTCAATTTATAACATTCGATCATAGGTTACTCTGAGAGTTCCTCATATTAACGTTGGCTGCGGCCTCATGCCCTATGGTGCTAACGTTGGCAAGGTAATTCCAATCTCTACTCCTTCCTTACTTACTTATTACTAATAGGGATAGACCAAATGGTGCAGTTCTGTGTCATCTCAAATCAAATCAAATGTTATTTGTCACATGCGCCAACATGCGCCGAATACAACAGGCCCTAGACCTTACCGTGAAATGCTTACTTACAAGCCCTTAACCAACAATACAGTTCAAGAAATAGAGTTTTAAAAAGATTTGCTAAATAAACATAAGTAAAAAAAAAAAAAAAAAGTTACACAATAAAATAACAATAGTAAGGCTATATACAGAGCGTACAGGTACCGAGTCAATGTACAGGTTACTTAAGGTAATTTGCACATGTAGGTAGGGGTAAAGTGACTATGCATAGATAATAAACAGCGAGTAGCAGCAATGTAAATACCGATAAATCCACTATATATGTGTCACGACTTCTACCGAAGGTGGCTCCTCTCCCTGTTCGGGCGGTGCTCGGCGGTCAGCGTCGCTGGTCTACTAGCCCTCACCGATCCCTTTTTCCTTTTCTGTTTGTTTTGTCTTTGGTTCTTTTTCACACCTGGTTTCATTTGCGTTAATTTCTGTGTGTATAATTGTAACCTGTTGCCTGCCTAGTTTGTGCGGGATTAGTCTTTTATTGTGAAGTGCTTGGTTGGATTTACCGTTATTTGTTTTCAGGGTTACGAAAGTGTATGAGTGTCGGAACTGTGTTTGTTCCTCCGTGCGTTTGCACGGGTTCTCTGTTACGAGGGCGTTGTCCTTTTCGATTGTGCCATTCCAGTGTTGGTGGACTGTCTTATAAAAACACGCTTCTCAGACATCCCTGCTCTCCTGCGCCTGACTCCTACACCTATCACCTAGACCAGGGGTCGGGAACCTATGGCTCCCGAGCCAGGTGTAGCTCTTTTGATGATTCCATCTGGCTCGCAGATAAAAAAAAAAAAAAAGTGAGATATATATATTTTTTTAAATTTTATAATAAATTTTATCCCCTTTTCTCCCCAATTTCCGTGGTATCCAATCGCTAGTAATTACTATCTTGTCTCATCGCTACAACTCCCGTACGGGCTCGGGAGAGACGAAGGTCGAAAGCCATGCGTCCTCCGAAGCACAACCCAACCAAGCCGCACTGCTTCTTTAACACAGCGCGCCTCCAACCCGGAAGCCAGCCGCACCAATGTGTCGGAGGAAACACCGTGTACCTGGCCCCCTTGGCTAGCGCGCACTGCACCCGGCCCGCCACAGGAGTCGCTGGAGCGCGATGAGACAAGGATATCCCTACCGGCCAAACCCTCCCTAACCCGGACGACGCTAAGCCAATTGTGCATCGCCCCACGGACCTCCCGGTCGCGGCCGGCTGCGACAGAGCCTGGGCGCGAACCCAGAGACTCTGGTGGCGCAGCTAGCTCTAGACCACTGCTTCACCCGGGAGGCCTATTCTCACTTGTTTTAATCCATCCATCGATTTTTCACTGCTCATGTCCTGTTCAGGGCTGCAGGATCAATTGTCCAATATTTTAATTAAATGATACTGGCCTACGTTGGCCGTTGCTAGGTAAAACAGGTAAACGCCTCCTTTTGAATCAGTCTGCTCGGTCATTAGCTCAAAGCTAACCCTTCGACGAGGAAGATGGCGAAAAGAAAAAAAGATGACGAGTATCGTACATTTCAGGACGAATGGACCGAAGAATTCGCCTTTGTGGAGAGAGCAGGTTCTGCGGGGTGTCTAATTTGCAATGACAAAATTACATCGATGAAACGGTCAAATGTAAATCGTCACTTCGACAAATTCAGAGGCTTATTATACTGACATTTAGTTGAATTCACTTTTAAAATATATTATATGGCTCTCACTGAAATAAATGTCCAAATTATTTGCTTTCATGGCTCTCTTAGTCAAAAAGGTTCCCGACCCCTGACCTAGACGCACCTTATCACAAATTGAGAATTTCAGTAAGCATTTCTCTACGGCTGGCCATGCTTTCCACCTGGCTACCCCTACCCCGGTCAACTGCCCGGCACCCTCCACAGCAACCCGTCAAAGCCCCCACCGTTTCTCCTTCACCCAAATCCAGATAACTGATGTTCTGAAAGAGCTGCAAAATCTGGACCCCTACAAATCAGCCGGGCTAGACAATCTGGACCCTCGCTTTCTAAAATGATCTGCCGAAATTGTTGCAACCCCTATTTACTAGCCTGTTCAATCCTCGGGCCGACTCTCTTCTCAGTATACATCAATGATGTTGCTCTTGCTGCTGGGGATTCTCTGATACACCTCTACGCAGACGACACCATTCTATATACTTCTGGCCCCTCTTTGGACACTGTGTTAACTAACCTCCAGACGAGCTTCAATGCCATACAACTCTCCTTCCGTGGCCTCCAACTGCTCTTAAATGCTAGTAAAACTAAATGCATGCTATTCAACCGATCACTGCCCGCACCTGCTCGCCCGTCCAGCATCACTACTCTGGACGGCTCTGACTTAGAATACTTGGACAACTACAAATACCTAGGTGTCTGGCTAGACTGTTAACTCTCCTTCCAGACTCATATTAAGCATCTCCAATCCAAAATTAAATCTAGAATCGGCTTCCTATATCGCAACAAAGCATCCTTCACTCATGCTGCCAAACATACCATCGTAAAACTGACCATCCTACCGATCCTCGACTTCGGTGATGTCATCTATAAAATAGCCTCCAACACTCTACTCAGCAAACTGGATGCAGTCTATCACAGTGTCATCCGTTTTGTCACCAAAGCCCCATACACTACCCACCATTGCGACCTGTACTCTCTCGTTGGTTGGCCCTCACTTCTTACTCGTCGCCAAACCCACTGGCTACAGGTTATCTACAAGTCTCTGCTAGGTAAAGCCCCGCCTTATCTCAGCTCACTGGTCACCATAGCAGCACCCACTCGTAGCACGCGCTCCAGCAGGTATATCTCACTGGGCACCCCCAAAGCCAATTCCTCCTTTGGTCGTCTTTCCTTCCAGTTCTCTGCTGCCAATGACTGGAACGAACTGCAAAAATCTCTGAAGCTGGAAACACTTCTCTCCCTCACTAGCTTTAAGCACCAGCTGTCAGAGCAGCTCACAGATTGCTGCACCTGTACATAGCCCATCTATAATTTAGCCCAAACAACTACCGCTTCCCCTACTGTATTTATTTATTTATTTATTTTGCTCCTTGCACCCCATTATTTCTATTTCTACTTTACACATTCTTCCACTGCAAATCTACCATTCCAGTGTTTTACTTGCTATATTGTATTTACCTCGCCACCATGGCCTTTTTTTGCCTTTACCTCCCTTATCTCACCTCATTTGCTCACATTGTATATAGACTTAATTTTCTACTGTATTATTGACTGTATGTTTTGTTTATTCCATTTGTAACTCTGTGTTGTTGTATGTGTCGAATTGCTATTGTAACGGCTGTCTAATTCCTCCTCCTCGGATGAGGAGAAGGAGTAAGGGTCGGACCAAAACGCAGCGTTGTATGATGACATGATGAATATTTATTAAAAGACGAACATACGAAGAACACTTGAATAGAAACAAAGCAACAAAACGACGTAGACAGACCTGAACTTGAGAACTTACATAGACACGAAGAACGCACGAACAGGTAAGACTAGCCAAACGAACGAACAAACGAAACAGTCCCGTGTGGTGCAACAGACACAGACACAGGAACAATCACCCACAAACAAACAGTGAGAACAGCCTACCTTAATATGGTTCTCAATCAGAGGAAACGTCAAACACCTGCCTCTAATTGAGAACCATATCAGGCAACACAT
Source organism: Salvelinus fontinalis (assembly GCF_029448725.1). Taxonomy (NCBI): domain Eukaryota; kingdom Metazoa; phylum Chordata; class Actinopteri; order Salmoniformes; family Salmonidae; genus Salvelinus; species Salvelinus fontinalis. Next base: position 9,574,263 of record NC_074669.1, read on the forward strand.
TTGACCCAACATAGAAACACATAACATAGAATGCCCACCCCAACTCACGCCCTGACCAACTAATCACACACAAAAACAAGGAAAACAGGTCAGGAACGTGACAGAACCCCCCCGCAAGGTGCGAACTCTGGGCGCACCACCTAAAGTCTAGGGGAGGGTCTGGGTGGGCATCTGTCCACGGTGGCGGCTCCGGCTCTGGACGTGGTCCCCACCCCATCATAGCCAAACCCCGCTTCCGTAGCCTCCTCCAAATGGCCACCCTCCAAATTAACCCCACTGGATTTAGGGGCAGCACCGGACTAAGGGGCAACACCGGAATGAGGGGCAACACCGGAATGAGGGGCAACACCGGACTGAGGGGCAGCTCCGGACTGAGGGGCGGATCCTGGCTGGCTGGCTCTGGCGGATGCTGGCTGGCTGGCTCTGGCGGATCCTGGCTGGCTGGCGGCTCTGGCGGATCCTGGCTGGCTGGCGGCTCTGGCGGATCCTGGCTGGCTGGCGGCTCTGGCTGCTCATGGCTGGCTGGCGGCTCTGGCTGCTCATGGCTGGCTGGCAGCTCTGGCTGCTCATGGCTGGCTGGCGGCTCTGGCTGCTCATGGCTGGCTGGCGGCTCTGGCTGCTCATGGCTGGCTGGCGGCTCTGGCTGCTCATGGCTGGCTGGCGGCTCTGGCTGCTCATGGCTGGCTGACGGCTCTGGCTGCTCATGGCTGGCTGGCGGCTCTGGCTGCTCCTGTCTGGCGGAAGGCTCTGGCTGCTCCTGTCTGGCGGAAGGCTCCGGCTGCTCCTGTCTGGCGGAAGGCTCTGGCTGCTCCTGTCTGGCGGAAGGCTCTGGCTGCTCCTGTCTGGCGGAAGGCTCTAGCGGCTCTAGCGGCTCCTGTCTGGCGGACGGCTCTAGCGGCTCCTGTCTGGCAGACGGCTCTGAAGGCTCAGGACAGACGGGCGGCTTTGAAGGCTCAGTACAGACGGGCGACTTTGAAGGCTCAGTACAGACGGGCGGCTTTGAAGGCTCAGTACAGACGGGTGGCTTTGAAGGCTCAGTACAGACGGGCGGCTTTGAAGGCTCAGGACAGACGGGCAGCTCAGGCGGCGCTTGGCAGACGGACAGTTCAGACGGCGTTGGGCAGACGGGCAGTTCAGGCGCCGCTGGGCAGACGGCAGACTCTGGCCGGCTGAGGCGCACTGTAGGCCTGGTGCGTGGTGCCGGAACTGGAGGTACCGGGCTAATCACACGCACCTTCAGGCTAGTGCGGGGAGCAGCAACAGGACGCACAGGACTCTGGAGGCGCACAGGAGGCTTGGTGCGTGGTACCGGAACTGGAGGTACTGGGCTGGAGACACGCACCACAGGGCTAGTGCGTGGAGGAGGAACAGGGCTCTGGAGATGCACAGGAGGCTTGGTGCGTGGTGCCGGAACTGGTGGTACCGGGCTGAAGACACACACCATAGGGCTAGTGCGTGGAGGAGGAACAGGGCTCTGGAGACGCACAGGAAGCCTGGTGTGTGGTGTAAACACTGGTGGTACTGGGCTGGGGCGGGGAGGTGGCGCCGGATTTACCGGACCATGCAGGTGTACTGGCTCCCTTGAGCACTGAGCCTGCCCAACCTTACCTGGTTGTATGCTCCCCGTAGCCCTACCAGTGCGGAGAGGTGGAATAACCCGCACTGGGCTATGTAGGCAAACCGGGGACACCATGCGTAAGGCTGGTGCCATGTATGCCGGCCCGAGGAGACGCACCGGAGGCCAGATGCGTTGGGCCGGCTTCATGACATCCGGCTCAATACTCAATCTAGCCCTGCCAGTGCGGGGAGGTGGAATAACCCGCACTGGGCTATGCACACGTACAGGAGACACCGTGCGCTCTACCGCATAACACGGTGTCTGCCCGTACTCTCGCTCTCCACGGTAAGATCGGGAAGTTGGCGCAGGTCTCCTACCTGACTTCGCCACACTACCCTTTAGCCCAACCCCCCCCCCCCCAATAAATTTTTGGGCTTGACTAACAGGCTTCCTACCGCGTCGTCGTGCTGCCTCCATTCGCCGGTATCCCTCCTTACACTGCGCCAGAGAATCACAGGCGGGCTCCGGCACTCTCCTTGGGTCGATCGCCCACCTGTCGATCTCCTCCCACGTAGTGTAGCCCAGATCCTTCTCCTGCTTCCGGGCTAGCTCCTCAAAACGCCGCCTCTCTGCTTTCGCTGCCTCCAGCTCAGCTTTGGGGCGGCAATATTCTCCTGGCTGTGCCCATGGACCTTTACCGTCCAAGATTTCCTCCCATGTCCATGAATCCTGCGATCGCTGTTGCTTTCTCCCACGCCGCTTGGTCCTTGGTAGGTGGGTGATTCTGTAACGGCTGTCTAATTCCTCCTCCTCGGATGAGGAGAAGGAGTAAGGGTCGGACCAAAACGCAGCGTTGTATGATGACATAATGAATATTTATTAAAAGACGAACATACGAAGAACACTTGAATAGAAACAAAACAACAAAACGACGTAGACAGACCTGAACTTGAGAACTTACATAGACACGAAGAACGCACGAACAGGTAAGACTAGCCAAACGAACGAACAAACGAAACAGTCCCGTGTGGTGCATCAGACACAGACACAGGAACAATCACCCACAAACAAACAGTGAGAACAGCCTACCTTAATATGGTTCTCAATCAGAGGAAACGTCAAACACCTGCCTCTAATTGAGAACCATATCAGGCAACACATTTAACCCAACATAGAAACACATAACATAGAATGCCCACCCCAACTCACGCCCTGACCAACTAAACACATTCCAACACAAGGAAAACAGGTCAGGAACGTGACAGCTATGCTTTATCTAGGCCAGGTCGTAGTTGCAAATGAGAACTTGTTCTCAACTAGCTTACCTAGTTAAATAAAGGTGAAATAAAAATAAATAAAATAGTCCAGGTGGCCATTTGATTAATTGTTCAGCAGTCTTATGGCTTGGGGGTAGACGCTCTTAAGGAGCTGTGCAGTAGCAGAGAGAACAGTCTATGACATGGGTGACTGGAGTCTTTGACAATTTTTGGGGCCTTCCCCTGACATCTTATAATATCAATATCAACCAACAGACAGGGCCTGCAACCAACTATTGAACGTAGCTTGTTTGAGTTGGATACTCCATGTGCCTTTAAAAATCGTAAAGGAATTGGTTTGATGCATCTGAACATTAGGAGCCTCCTTCCTTAACTGGAGTGTAGATCTGGGCTATGCAAAAGAATCCAGACATTCTGGTATTGACTGAAACTTGGATCTCTGGGGACATTCTGGACTCTGATATTCATTTTGAGGGTTATGGATTGGCAATTCTTATTTATTTTTTGATCTGTCTCTTTAATGAAATCCATTTCCCTTTCCAAACTGTTTTGGCTAGTATCTTTAAGTCTTTGTCTGGGGAAAATGTTATCCATAATGTCACACCCTGATCTGTTTCACCTGTCTTTGTGCTTGTCTCCACCTCCCTCCAGGTGTCGTCCATCTTCCCCATTACCCCAAGTGTATTTATACCTGTGTTCTCTGTTTGTCTGTTGCCAGTTAGTTTTGTTTATCAAGCCTCACAGCATTTTTCCCCTTGCACGTGTTTGTTTCTAGTTCCTGTTTTCCCGGTTTTGACCATTCTGCCTGCTTGTCACACCACACTGGATTATTGACCTCTGCCTGCCCTGACCCTGAGACTGCCTGCCGTTCTGTACCTTTTGGACTCTGATCTGGATTACTGACCTCTGCCTGCCCTTGACCTGTTGTTTTGCCTGGCCCTGTTCTAGTAATAAACTTTTGTGACTTCGACACTGTCTGCATCTGGGTCTTCCCTAAAACGTAATACATAACTGTTATAGGGGGGAGTTAACTAATTTGTTGTCTTCTTTTACTATATCAGTCTCCCTATGAGGGAAAGCATTCCAGAGGCTTTCTGGGTAATCATAGTGTCAGGCACAAAGGCATCCGTCCGGGTCTTACTAGGCTCTTTGCACCGCTATCTCCTTACGCCATGTTGGGCACCAACATTTTTCAAAAGACTGAGCGAAAGCGCACCGGTCTGTTGAGCTGACAACGTTAAACCTGCAAAGACGACAAAAGCCTCATGAAAGGTTGAAGAGTACCCTGCAAAAACAGTTCAAGTGCACATAACAAGAGCTTGTTTGAGGCAGCCACTGGTATCAGGTACCGGCAATGAAATGGTGGTTCCAACCAAAGGCTCAGATTTCCTGTGTTTCATGATCAGTCATTCAATCAATTAGTCAATCAATTGTTAATCAATCAACTTTATAAAGCCCTTTTTACATCAGCCGATGTCACAAAGTGCTGTACATTAAAAGACAAAAACAGCATATTTTTATATTTTTATTTAACCTTTATTTAACTAGGCAAGTCAGTTAAGAAATAATTCTTATTTACAATGACGGCCTACATAGGCCAAGCCCAGATGACGCTGGGTCAATTGTGTGCCACCCCATGGGACACCCAATCACGGCCGGTTGTGATACAGCCTGGATTCAAACCAGGGTGTCTGTAGTAATGCCTCTAGCACTGAAATACAGTGCCTTAGACCGCTGTGCCACTCGGGAGCCAAGCCACAGTGTCTCAGACCACCTTCCCCACAAGCCACAGTGTTACTCAGACCACCTTCCCCACAAGCCACAGTGTTACTCAGACCACCTTCCCCCCAAAGCCACAGTGTTACTCAGACCACCTTCCCCCCAAGCCACAGTGTTACTCAGACCACCTTCCCCCCCAAGCCACAGTGTTACTCAGACCACCTTCCCCCCAAGCCACAGTGTTACTCAGAACACCTTCCCCACAAGCCACAGTGTTACTCAGACCACCTTCCCCCCCAAGCCACAGTGTTACTCAGACCACCTCCCCCCCAAGCCACAGTGTTACTCAGACCACCTTCCCCCCCCAAGCCACAGTGTTACTCAGACCACCTTCCCCCCCCAAGCCACAGTGTTACTCAGACCACCTTCCCCCCAAGCCACAGTGTTACTCAGACCACCTTCCCCCCCAAGCCACAGGGTTACTCAGACCACCTTCCCCCCCAAGCCACAGGGTTACTCAGACCACCTTCCCCCCCAAGCCACAGTGTTACTCAGACCACCTTCCCCCCCAAGCCACAGCGTTACTCAGACCACCTTCCCCCCCAAGCCACAGGGTTACTCAGACCACCTTCCCCCCCAAGCCACAGGGTTACTCAGACCACCTTCCCCCCCAAGCCACAGTGTTACTCAGACCACCTTCCTCCCAAGCCACAACGTTCAGTTAGTCAGTAGATCAGTCAGTTCAGCCAGGCCAGCTCTGCTTCGGGCTGTTTTTATAACTTAGAGTGGAGGGGGGGGGGGGGGGGGGGGGGGGGTTGTCTAGCCACACTGAGCCATCCCAGAAAATCAATAAGTATTATGGTCAATCCAACCGAGGGAAAGCCGGGCAACTACATCCAGTGTCAGACTACCAGGCCATAGAGTAGAGGTTAGCTAAGACAAACAGAACATAGAGCTGCTCCTGGATGGCACATCTATATATTTGGGGGCGGTTTCGCGGACACAGATTAAGCCTGATCCTAGACTAAATTGCAATTTTAAACTGGACCAAATGAAATGGTATTTCTCAGACATGGTTTAAAATAGTCTCAGACTTTCCCTGGTCTAGATTTTAAAAGTCGGATTTACAGAAAGACGATTAGATGTAGATCTAAGTGAAGGCTTCAATTAAACCTGTCCAGAGGCAGGTTTAACTTCAGATGAATGGAAGTTGGCCCCCAGGTTGACCTCGGCATTGACTACCTGGACTACAGTATTTCACTGATGATCAAAAAGCACAACCAAGGCCAGACAGAAGAGTGGTTATAGACAGGAGCAACCCACTGAATGATTTTTATGTAATCAGTTTCCGTGTGTACAAAAAAAATGCAGCCGACATGATTTGTTTGCTTGAGCCAAGGCTTTCATCTGACTCTCTTAGGGGAAGGCCCATCCCTCTTTCCTAACAAGTACTGATTGTAGTATCTGGGATCTACATCTGTTTATATTAGTTACTATGCTGTTACTAAGCAGTGATGTATTACGACAGTGTTACGTTACTACACCTAATAGGAAATGCACATGCACACTAGTGTGCCTGGAAACTGTAGAGCACGAGAGGTTTAGACTAAACGAAATCTAACTGTACTCCCGTCTCCTGCCTGCTCATTTCTCCACAACACAAATATTACACTGATCACCTTGAGTTTTTTGGCATCTGGAACCTTCCATCATGAAACAGGACATTTGTGTGGTCTAAGTGAACCGACTGTATGCAGAATAGTCCACAAAGTCTGCAATGATGTACAGTATGTGAACTGAAAGACGCTGCCTAAGTCAACTACGAGGTAGAGTTCTATGAATATGGGAACTTCCCTGGAGTCATTGGCTGTATAGATGAATGTCATATTCCTATCAAGTGTCCCTCTTCATCAGATGTTGAGGAGTACAGGAATCATAAAAACGGGTTCTCAATAAATGTACAAAGTGTGTGAGTCCCAATTGCAGTTCTCCAACATTGTTGCATGTTGAAAGGTGCAACTCATCTTTGGATGCTCAGCTTGAAGGAGGACAACATTGTTGAATCATACTTGATGACAGTAGTTATGCACAGACCAACTTCTTGTTCACCCCCTATCTTCATGCAATAGCACCTGAGCAACAACGGTACAACCAAGTTCATATCCGTACCAGAGGTGTAGTGGAGCGCATGTTTAGTGTATGGAAGAGTTGTTTCCAGTGTCTCAGAAACCCATTGCGCTTTCAACCAAGAAGATGCTGCATTGTCATAATTTCAACAGTAGTGCTTCACAATTACCTCAAGCAGCATGGCTGCCTAGATCCTGGCATTGAAGATGAGGATGACCCAGATGTTCCTATGGTTGAGGCAGACTATGACATAAATGGACTACCCTGAAGAGATGTTTTTGCTATTCAGTACTTCTCACAACAAAGATAGTGATTGAGGCAAACAATAGCCGTGGATTGGTAACAAAAAGGGTTTTAATCACAAATGGAAAGATCGGGACACCAATCTGGTGCTGGTTTGAAAATAACATTGATACTGCTGCTGCTTCATGTTTCTCCTTCATAGCCAACTCAACATGAAGGATTCACATCTGCATATCATGCTCTTTTTTTAAATACATTAGTTTCCGCTCATGAAATTCCATGGCCAGTTTGTCATGCATGCTCAGCCTCTTTGTCTTTATCCTCTGGCTCGGGTTAGTGACACAATCTTCCCTCCTGGCTGCTGCAGATGTAGCGGGCTGAACTTCATCCTGTCTTATCCCCTCCAAGCTATGGTGATCATCTGCCTCTAGAAAATTATTACATTGCTGCATTAGAGAACTCTTTAGAGTTCAAGAGTTCATTACATAATTGTTATTAAGGGAGTGCAAGAGATAACTGACAACATTACTTATTCCCTGCAGTCCAGGGATGACACATGTTGAATGAATGTGTCCTACCAAATGAGGATTGGAACAGTCCCCCATCTGAACTGTCCAAATGGTCATCATCTGGGATATCTTCTAGGGGTTGCTGGCTATCAATGATCCCGGCTAAAAGTCCCCCAGCTCATCTGTCTGTGGTCTTACTGGGGGTCCTCCACCAGTCTTGAAATGCTCCCTACCAGCAACAGCATTTGTCTTCTTTAAGTAGGTTTTTATGTTTTTCACAGGACCTTAGAAAGACAAGACAATACATAAATTATATTAATAATTATGTATGATATTGTTTGTGTTGCATTTCTGTCACACAAATACATTTAGGCCCCACTGTGTTGTGTTACACAAGAAAACAAAGTGACTCTGATTTGTAAAAGTGGGCCAACAATAAATATAGTATCTTACCTGAAGTTGTTGTATCATCCTTTTGTTTACTTTTTCATTTGAGTTGAATTCATCAGAAATGGTATCCAGGCATTCTCTTTCTTGTTTCTGTTGAGGAATCATGCTGTTTGTTCTCAATAATTGTCTGGTTTGACACAATTCGCTTCAAGAGGGTTTTTTCAAAGTCACTGAAATTCTTTGAACATTTTCTTTTACCTCCGTCCATTGTTTGGTTTTGGTGACTTGCTCCACACAATGCCTATGTATTAGTGTCCCATCACTGGTCTTTGAAGCATCCTTCACAAAGAATAACTGGTTTGTCAAAACTTACCTTAGTCTGGGACTCCCTAGTCGAGAACTAATAAATCTGAAGTTAAGCGTGTTAGAATTGTCATGCCCATAGGGGGCACAGGGTAGGTGGCACGTCCCCCCATACATTTTTTGTTTGTTTGTTTCTCTGTAATTCTACTAGCCATCTAGCAATTTTATGGAATTGGCTTTAGCTAGCCCAGATAGGTTCCTAATCTCCCAACTAGCTACAAAGTGTAACGGTCGTTCTCCTCCTCTTCATCCGAAGAGGAGGAGTATGGATTGGACCAAAGCGCAGCGTGGAATGTGGACATAATGAAGTTTATTAAAGTAAAGACGAAAACACTTAAACAAACTACAAAATAACAAACGACGTAGACTGACCTGAACAAGAACTTACATAAACACGAAGAACGCATGAAACAGGAACAGACTACCTAAAACGAACGAACAAACCGAAACAGTCCCGTGTGGTGCACAGACACAAACACGGAAGACAACCACCCACAAACAAACAGTGTGAACAGCCTACCTGTATATGGTTCTCAATCAGAGGAAACGTCAAACACCTGTCCCTGATTGAGAACCATATAAGGCTAATTACCAATGACCTAAACATAGAAACACAAAACATAGAATGCCCACCCCAACTCACGCCCTGACCAACTAAACACATACAAAAATAACAGAAAACAGGTCAGGAACGTGACACAAAGAAGCTATTTTCAGTAGCTTGTCTAACTATCTTAGCTAACATGCCTTCTGGCAAGGTTGGTAGACTTTAGAAAAGCAAGCAAAAACTAAATGTACTAAATAAGAGAGAAGCATATTTAAGAACGACCCTGCAGCCATCCTCACATACTTTGTGTGTGTGTGTGTGTGTGTGTGTGTGTGTGTGTGTGTGTGTGTGTGTGTGTGTGTGTGTGTGTGTGTGTGTGTGTGTGTGTGTGTGTGTGTGTGTGTGTGTGTGTGTGTGTGTGTGTGTGTGTGTGTGTGTGCGCACCCCCCCACACCAGCATTGTCCAAGCTGAGGGGGGTCAGGTTGGGTGCCCAGTCTGTAACCTAATGGTAATCTGTGTGTAATGTAATCTGTGGACAGGGCTGTCCAGGCACAATGCTGCTGTTGTAGTGGTGGCCTGACAGGGTAACCCCGCCCCTCCCCCAGCAGTGTTTACGGCAGGCAGCAGGTGTGAGGACAGACACCTTGACTGTCAGTCTAGCCAAACACTACGTGTGATTAGGCCCCAGTGTTCTCTGACTGGGAACATTCAACAGTAGATGGGGAAGAGGTGTGTGTGTGTGTGTGTGTGTGTGTGTGTGTGTGTGTGTGTGTGTGTGTGTGTGTGTGTGTGTGTGTGTGTGTGTGTGTGTGTGTGTGTGTGTGTGTGTGTGTGTGTGTGGGGGGGGGGGGGGGGGGGGGGGGGTGTCTCCATAACTACAACAATGTGCACAAAAACAATGTACAGTATTACTCTTTATCTAACAATAATTTGAGCTTAGAGTTACTAAGTTAAAACATACAATAAGAAGCATTTCAATTAGAACAAGCAGAGATGAATGACAGATTACAAATTGAATGATGAATCGGAATACCCAAACAGCTAATAGACAGATAACTACAAATAGTCAATCTGGTCAGGTATGAGATGTGTCACTATGTTTGAGTACCGCCTTGTGTTTGTACACAGAGTTCAGCTGGACATGAACGATGACACGTGTCCACGTAGTGCCCTTGAGTTTCTGTCCACAGCTGTGTTCCAAGCCACGGTGTGTGAGCAGACCGAACTAAAAGTAACAAAGGGGGTAGGGGGACCCTGCCTGGGTTGAGTTCCTAGGACAATCCCCAGGGGGGTCTATAACAATAGTACATTGCCACAGGCATGATTAAAGCAGCAGTTAAAACAGTTTATTTAATCCAAATCATGCCAATCTTGTCAGATTGATATAATTTACAATGATTGAAAGTGTTTCCTGGAGGCTTGAAAATGTCCAAAATGGCACTCTATTCGATAACGGACGTCAGTATGCTGCTAACAGTTTCCTCCGCTGTCCCAGTATCCATATCGGGCTCGAACCTGTGATCCTCTGCTCGCTAACACACGTGACCGCCCTCCTTGACAACCGACCAACTGTTTGAGCAAACAAAAGAAGATCTAATTCCATAGTGCCATTTCTTTCTTCCCTACTGGCCGAGCAGGCCCCTGAGGAGCGGCCAGCCCCACGTGTCACTCATCTGGCCCCGAGAGGCAGCGGTGGCACGGGGCCCTGCTGAAACACGAGAGGGGGGAGGAGAAGAGGGGGGAGGGGAAGGAGAAGAGGGGGAGGGGAGAGAAGGGGTAGTCAGAGAAGAGAAGAAAGAAAGGGTACATCCTCCGTGTACAACTTCTGTCTACATCCTCCGTGTACATCCTCTGTGTACATCCTCCTTGTACAACGTAAAACACAAAACAATGCATGCAGAACAGAATTAGGTCGATACCCACTAATTATCAAAAATCCAGAAAAGAGCAGTAAAATTCTTAAACCCCCTAAAAGGAAACGATTCCCAAATATGCCATAACAAAGCCATCACCTACAGAGAGATGAACCTGGAGAAGAGTCCCCTAAGCAAGCTGGTCCTGGGGCTTTGTTCACACACACAAATAAGACCCCACAGAGCACCAGGATAGCAACACAATTAGACCCAACCAAATCATGAGAAAACAAAAAGATACACTTTAATTTAACTAGACAAGTCAGTTAAGAACAAATTCTTATTTATCAATGACGGCTTACCCCGGCGACACTGGACCAACTGTGCACCACCCTATTGGACTCCCAATCACAGCCAGATGTGATACAGCCTGGATTCAAACCATGGACTGTAGTGACGCCTCTTGCACTGAGATGCAGTGCCTTAGATCGCTGTGCCAATTATGAGCCCTAATTACTTGACACATTGAAAGAATTAACAAAAAAAAACAGCAAATTATGATGCTATTTGGCCCTAAACAGAGAGTACACAGAGGCATAAATATTTTTCTTACTAGGCAAGTCAGTTAAGAACAAATTCTTATTTTACAATGACAGCCTAGGAACAGTGGGTTAACTGTCTGTTCAGGGGCAGAATGACAGATTTGTACCTTGTCAGCTCAGGGATTTGAACTTGCAACCTTTCAGTCAATAGTCCAATGCTCTAACCACTAAGCTAGAACACCTGAACACTGTGACTGACCCAAGATTAAGGAAAGCTTTGACTATGTACAGTCTCAGTTAGCATAGCCTTGCTATTGAGAAAGGCCGCAGTAGGCAGACCTGGCTCTCAAGAGAAGACAGGCTATGTGCACACTGCCCACAAAATGAGGTGGAAAGTGAGCTGCACTTCCTAACCTGCCAAATGTATAACCATATTATGGATGTCATAAGGTGAATGCACCAATTTGTAAGTCGCTCTGGATAAGAGCGTCTGCTAAATGACTTAAATGTAAATGTAAATGTAATATTAGAGACAAATATTTCAGTCAGATTACACAGACCCACAAATAATCAGAAAATAAACCCAATTTTGATCAACTCCCAAAACTATTGCAAAGTGTGCTATCACAGCAGCAGGATTTGTGACCTATTGCCACAAGAGCAACCAGTGAAGAACAAACACCATTGTAAATACAACCCATATTTATGTTTATTTATTTTCCCTTTTGTACTTAAACTATTTGAACATAATATGACATTTGACATGACTTTATTCTTTGGAACGATTGTGGGTGTTATGTTTACTGTAAAAAAATATCTTGTTTATTTCACTTTTGCTTATTATCTATTTCACTTGGTTTGGAAATGTAAACATATGTTTCCCATGCTAATAAAGACCCTTAAATTGAAATTGAGAAAGGGAGAGAAGATCGAAGGAGAGGAGAGTGAGGGGTGTTAGAGAGGAGTGGGGCGGGGCAGGGGAGGTCCAAGATAGAAAATAGTCTCTAACACCAGAAGATATAAATGCAGTCACTGACACTACTTGTGGATCAACATAAACTCAGCAAAATAAGAAATGTCCTCTCACTGTCAACTGCGTTTATTTTCAGCAAACTTAACATGTGTAAATTTTGTATGAACATAACAAGATTCAACAACTGAGACATAAACTGAACAAGTTCCACAGACATGTGACTAACAGAAATTGAATAATGTGTCCCTGAACAAAGGGGGGGTCAAAATCTAAAATAACAGTCAGTATCTGGTGTGGCCACCAGCTGCATAAAGTACTGCAGTGCATCTCCTCCTCATGGACTGCACCAGCTTTGCCAGTTCTTGCTGTGAGAGGTTACCCCACTCTTCCACTAAGGCACCTGCAAGTTCCCAGACATTTCTGGGGGGAATGGCCCTAGCCCTCACCTTCCGATCAAACAGGTCCCAGATGTGCTCAATGGGATTGAGATCCGGGCTCTTTGCTGGCCATGGCAGAACACTGACATTCCTGTCTTGCAGGAAATCACGCACAGAACGAGCAGTATGGCTGGTGGTATTGTCATGCTGGAGGGTCATGTCAGGATGAGCCTGCAGGAAGGGTACCACATGAGGGAGGAGGATGTCTTCCCTGTAACGCACAGCGTTGAGATTGCCTGCAATGACAACAAGCTCAGTCCAATGATGCTGTGACACACCACCCTCCACACTCGTCAGTGAAGAGCACTTTTTGCCAGTCCTGTATGGTCCAGCAACAGTGGGTTTGTGCCCATAGGTGACGTTGTTGCCAATGATGTCTGGTGAGGACCTGCCTTACAACAGGCCTACAAGCACTCAGTCCAGCCTCTCTCAGCCTATTGCAGACAGTCTGAGCACTGATGGAGGGATTGTGCGTTCCTGGTGTAACTCGGGCAGTACCTGTCCCGCTGGTGTGATGTTCGCATGTACCGATCCTGTGCAGGTGTTGTTACATGTGGTCTGCCACTGCGAGGACGATCAGCTGTCCGTCCTGTCTCCCTGTAGCTTTGTCTTAGGCGTCTCACACTATGGACATTGCAATTTATTGCCCTGGCCACATCTACCTTCCACATAACTCCTTGCAGTATGCCTAACACGGAACACAAACCGGTGGCGCGCTTGCGCCATCGTGCGCTATCGTGCATAAATTGATTTTGCCCCACCACACCAAACGCGATCACGACACGCAGGTTAAAATATCAAAACAAACTCTGAACCAATGACATTAATTTGGGTACAGGTCGAAAAGCATTAAACATGTATGGAAATTTAGCTAGTTAGCTTGCACTTGCTAGCTAACGTTAATTTGTCCTATTTAGCTAGCTTGCTGTTGCTAGCTAATTTGTTCTGGGATATAAACATTGAGTTGTTATTTTACCTGAAATGCACAAGGACCTCTACTCCGACAATTAATCCACACATAAAACGGCCAACCGAATCGTTTCTAGTCATCTCTCCTCCTTCCAGGCTTTTTCATCGATTAACTTATATGGTGATCACATCTAAACTTTCATTGTATTACCACAACTACCGGCAAAACAGTTAGTCTTTCAATCACCCACGTGGGTATAACCAATAAGGAGATGGCACATAGGTACCTGCTTCTATAAACCAATAAGGAGCTGGGAGAGTCAGGACTTGCAGGGCGATCTGCGTCAGAAATAGGAATGAGTTCTATTTTAGCCCTTGGCGTCGCAGATGCTCGTTGGCGCGCGCGAGCAGTGTGGGTGCAATAATTGAATAAAATGGATTTCTAAATTAATTTTGCGAGGCTCGCGCACACGATGTGTCCGGTCTGGTCAGCATGTTAGGCACGTTCAGGCAGATGAGCTGGAACCCTGGGCATCTTTCTTTCGGTGTTTTTCAGAGTCAGTAGAAAGACCTCTTTAGTGTCCTAAGTTTTCATAACTGGGACCTTAATTCCCTACTGTCTGTAAGCTGTTAGTGTCTTAAACGATCATTCCACAGGTGCATGTTCATTAATTGTTTATGGATTCATTGAACAAGCATGGAAACAGTGTATAAACCCTTTACAATGAAGATCTGTGAAGTTATTTGGATTTTTACAAATTATCTTTGCCATACATGTTTAATGCTTTTCGACCTGTACCCAAATGAATGTCATTGGTTCAGAGTTTGTTTTGATATTTTAACCTGCGTGTCGTGATCGCGTGATCGCGTTGAAAGACAGGGTATTTGAAAGACAGGGTCCTGAAAAAAGGAAATAAAGGTTTTCCTGAGTTCACATGTCAGCATCCTGTTCAGTATGGTGATAAAATTACAATTTGGCCAGTGTCCACCTATGCGGAAGTCCAATTCTGCCCTGTTGGTCTAAAAGTGTTCCTGACATGTCTGGCTGATTATGGGATGCTTATGCCATTGTTCTAAAAGCCAGGAACAATACAGTGTAATGAACACGATGGGAGACAGAGAGCTGGATTCAAGCGCAGGGCGCAGCAGGTGTTTATTGTATTGGGCCAAAGGAGGAGGCAGCTAGCTGGGTCCAGGGGCAGGCAGGTCATACACAGAGGGTCCAAAAAAGCCAACAGTACAGGCAGGGAAAAGGCTAGAAAACTTCATCCGAGAGATCAGGTAATAAATTGATAACAGAAAATCCGATAGGCTAAAGTACAGGCAAAAGGCGTCGTTAGTGAGGCAGGCAAAAACGATCATACACGGGAGGTGCAAATTAGGGGGAAACCCAGAGCTCCGAATGGCACTGTGTCACAAAACAAACAATACACCACAATGATAGGGTGCAAAAACTTAACTAAATAGTGTGTGATAATGACATACAGGTGTGTGAACAGGTGATCAGAATTAGAATTCAGGTGATTGGGATCTGGAGCGTAAGCTGCGTTCAGGGGATCTATGTGTTTGAGAGTTTGGGCTGGAAAGTGAGCTGCGTTCAGGGGATCTACGTGTTTGAGAGTGGGAGCTGGAAGCAGACGTTATATTCAGCACTTAAAATATACAAGAACTGTGTTTATTCAAGCAAATACCCTGATTTCAAAAATAAAGTGATTCTATTTTATTTTATTTTGACTAACCAAACTTACGCGCAACATCCCCTTGACGCGCAACATCCCATCCCAGCATAATTCGCATGCATTAGCCACTGTTCATGCTCACTTTTTAATTACACAATTTTCACTAATCGTTGTTTAATTTTACTATTTGTAATTGACGTTGCACTTCACTCTCATTTAGGATCTGAACTGGAAACGATTTCTCAATTTCTAAATTATTCTACACTCTCGCAACCAAAGACTGCAAACAACACGTATAGTGTATGTAGTTGTTTATATTAGGCTATTCATTTAGTATTTGTCACGTTCTGACCTTAGTTCTTTTGTTATTTCTTTGTTTTTGTATGGTCAGGGCGTGAGTTGGGTGGGTTATCTATGTTAATTTTTCTATGTTGGTTTTTGCGTTTGGCCTGGTATGATTCTCAATCAGAGGCAGGTGTCGTTAGTTGTCTCTGATTGAGAATCATACTTAGGTAGCCTTTTCCACCTGTGTTTCGTGGGTGTTTATTTTCTGTCTTTGTGTTTGTCACCAGACAGGACTGTTTCGTTTCATTCTCGTTTATCGTTAGTTTTGTTCGAGTATTCATTTTCATTAAAAGGCATAATGAATACTTACCACGCTGCACCTTGGTCCTCCTCTCTTTCTCCCAACGACGATCGTTACAGTATTAAAGAATAAATATTATCACAAGATTATCTACAATGCTTATGGAGGTTGCTTACAGACTTGATGCACTGGTAAGGGCGACGTAACCATCCAGCAAAAGGCTATAAGTGCAAGTTACTTGTTTACAAAATGTTCTATGGGAAAATTGGATGTTTATAAATACTATTTGAAATTGCATGCATTTTTTATAAAATAGTTTATGGTCTGAATCCCTGAAAGGTTTTCAACCCTCTGTCATATATTTAAGCAATAAGGCACGAGCAGGTGTGGTCTACATTATGAACTATGTTAGGTGGTTCGAGCCCTGAATGCTGATTGGCTGAGAGCATACCACAGGTATGACAAAACATTTATTTTTACTGCTCTAATTATGTTGGTAACCAGTTTATAATAGCAGTAAGGCACGTCGGGGGTTTGTGATACATGGCCAACATACCACTTCGTGTTGCGCCGTGCCGAAGAACTACCACTTAGCGTTGCGTCGTGCCTGAGAACAGCCTTTAGCCGTGGTATATTGGCCATATACCACATCTCCTCTGGCCTTATTGCTTAATTATAAACTGAGTGGTTCGAGCCCTGAATGCGTACCTTTTTGCTTAATTTAGAGCTCATCGTGACTGTCAATCCACGACATTGCAGAACTAATGTGTACAAGCAATGAATCTTACAAGTCTTCATCTTATCATTTATTTCCATACTTAGTCATATTTGCACAGGCCTTTGAGTTGATGAAATGTACCAAGTAACTTAAAGTTAGTCACAATATGAATTAAGCTGTATGCCATCCAATACAGCAATATATGTCAATAATCCACTTGTAAATGGATCATTCTCACTGGAGTTACTCTATGATTCACTCTTCCAGGCCAAGATATTTGAGTAGGATGACATTGCCTTGCCAAGAGTGGCAGAGTTCTTCCATGAGCACTCTGAGCAGGAACAGGCGCAGGCTGAGGCCATGCTGGACTACCTGTCAGACAGAGGGGGACAGTACTGTAATAAAGACATACAGGTACACTGTAAGACTTTTCTGTAATTTCAACAGTAATGCACTGTAGAATGCACAGTAAAATACCTTAAATGTGTTTTACAGCATTAATGCTGTAGATTGTATTACATTATGGGTAAAATGCTGAAAATACTGTTATTAATTGTAAGCCTCCTGTAAAAATTACTCTAACTTACTGTATTTCTTTACAGTAGTACCTGAACACTGCTGTAGTTGGCATTGCCAAACTGTCTGTGGTGTGTGTGAGAGAAAGAGAGCTGTATCTCATATTTGAAACCAAGACTGTTCTCAGGGCAGGTCTGCCGGTTTTGACTAGCATAAGTTACTTTTCTTAGCAGGTTACGAGAATTAACGCAGCATGTTATGATGATTAGGTGAAGGTTAGGACAGCTAAAATGCTAACAATGTCCTGGACGCGACTCGAACCTATCTACAACCAGGCCTGCCCTGAGAACAGACTTGATTTCCACTAATGCGATGCTCCGCGCCAAACGGTCTGTAAGGGAAGACTCATGAGAAAATTTGCTTTCTGTTCTACTTGAGCTATTTTATTTTGTATTTTCGTGGAAAAGTTGCCTAAATATTTTTGCGCAGCTGCTAGGTATGTACTAATTCCATATACAGCCAAATGTTTTGAGAATGTGAAAATTTATATTTGTCAAAGTCTGCTGCTGTCACGTTCTGACCTTAGTTCTTTATTTTATGTCTTTATTTTAGTTTGGTCAGGGCGTGAGTTGGGGTGGGCATTCTGTTGTTTTTCTGTTTTGTTCTGTACGTTATATTTCTATGTGTTTGGCCTAGTATGGTTCTCAATCAGAGGCAGGTGTGGATTGTTGTCTCTGATTGAGAATCATACTTAGGTAGCCTGTTTTCCCACTATGGGTTGTGGTTAGTTATTTTCCGCTTCAGTGTTTGCACCATACGGGACTGTCAGTTTTCATTTATTCTCTTGTTCTTTTTTTGTATTTTGTATTCATTCTCAATTAAAAGATATTATGGATACGTACCACGCTGCATTTTGGTCCTCTCCTTCAACCAACGAAAGCCGTTACAGCTGCCTCAGTTTGTATGATGGCAATTTGCATATACTCCAGAATGTTATGAAGAGTGATCAGATTAGTTGCAAAGTCCCTCTTTGCCATGCAAATGAACTGAATCCCCAAAAAACATTTCCACTACATTTCAGCCCTGCAACAAAAGGACCAGCTGACATCATGTCAGTGATTCTCTCGTTAACACAGGTGTGAGTTGACGAGGACAAAGTTGGAGATCACTGTCATGCTGATTGAGTTTGAATAACAGACTGGAAGCTTCAAAAGGAGGGTGGTGCTTGGAATCATTGTTCTTCCTCTGTCAACCATGGTTACCTGCAAGGAAACAATTGCCGTCATTGCATTGCACAAAAAGGGCTTCATAGGCAAGGATATTGCTGCCAGTAAGATTGCACCTAAATCAACCATTTATCGGATCATCAAGAACTTCAAGGAGAGCGGTTCAATTGTTGTGAAGAAGGCTTCAGGGCGCCCAAGAAAGTCCAGCAAGCGCCAGGACCGTCTAGTAAAGTTGATTCAGCTGTGGGATCGAGGCACCACCAGTACAGAGCTTGTGCAGGCAGGTGTGAGTGCATCTGCACGCACAGTGAGGAAGACTTTTGGAGGATGGTCTGGTGTCAAGAAGGGCAGCAAAGAAGCCACTTCTCTCCAGGAAAAACATCAGGGACAGACTGATATTCTGCAAAAGGTACAGGGATTGGACTGCTGAGGACTGGGGTAAAGTCATTTCCTCTGAATCCCCTTTCCAATTGTTTGCGGCATCCGGAAAAAAGCATGTCCGGAGAAGACAAGGTGAGCGCTACCATCAGTCCTGTGTCATGCCAACAGTAAAGCATCCTGAGCATTCATATGTGGGGTTGCTTCTCAGCCAAGGGAGTGGACTCACTCACAATTTTGCCTAAGAACACATCATGAATAAAGAACGGTACCAACACATCTTCCGAGAGCAACTTCTCCCAACCATCCAGGAACAGTTTGGTGACGAACAATGCCTTTTCCAGCATGATGGAGCACCTTGCCATAAGGCAAAAGTGATAACTAAGTGGCTCGGGAAACAAAACATCGATATTTTGGGTCGATGGCCAGGAAACTCCCCAGACCTTAATCCCACTGAGAACTTGTGGTCAATCCTCAAGAGGCGAGTGGACAAAGAAAAACCCACAAATTCTGACAAGCATTGATTATGCAGGAATGGGCTGCCATCAGTCAGGATGTGGCCCAGAAGTTAATTGACAGCGTGCCAGGGCGGATTGCAGAGGTCTTGAAAAAGAAGGGTCAACACTGCAAATATTGACTCTTTGCATCAACTTCATGTAATTGTCATTAAAAGCCTTTGACTCTTATGAAATGCTTGTAATTATACTTCAGTATTCCATAGTAACAATTGACAATAATATCTAAAGACACTGAAGCAGTAAACTTTGGAAATTAATATTTCTGTCATTCTCAAAACTTTTGGCCATGACTGTTCTATATACCTGCAGGTTTTCTTAACTAAGCTATTAACTATCTCGTTAACGTTAACTTGTTTGGATTGTCAGCTAACAGTATAGCCAAGTTGACATGTCGGTCTGTTGCGTTGATCTTTCTTGCTGGTAAAATAATCAGTGATATTGTAGCTATAGAGCAAATCATTTTAGTGTTAACAACGTGCAGAAATCCATATGTGTGTTTCTTTGGATAGGCTGCTTAACCCATGGGTTCATGACATGGTGCTAACGCTATGGTATTATTAGTGGCGAAGTGGTCATAGGCTTCACCAGACAGAAATACAGTTCGTCTAGGGAGTGAGACTTTAGCTATGTCGAAAACACCTTTAGTTTGTCAACAGGCACGGACTGACATTTTGCCTTGGGATGTATACTCTTTGGGTGATTCTGCAGTTGGAATGAGAGGAATGGAAGCTCTCAGATGAAAGGGGAATGGTGCTTGCTAACGTTAGCTATAGCTCTGAGATGGCTAACTCCATTGGACACCTTTCTCTAAATATCTCTGGTTAATGTTAGCTCTATTCAGTCTCGGGGTGCATGTGATTTAGCAAAAGTGTAGTGGAATATTCCCCCTATGCTTTTGTTATCCTTATTAGTCCATTATGTTCATAAATTCAGCAACAACAGGCACAGACTGATATTTTACCCTGCAGGATATAAAAGTTTTCTTTTATTTTTGTTTTCTTCAGATTGTGTGGTTAGCTTGCTAGCATTATTCAGGACGATGGTTGTGGCTTTTTCCGCTTGAGTTGAATTTTCCTTGTGCTTTTGCTAATCTTTCAGAAGTGATCCTATCCAACCATTAATTAGGCAATGTTAAATTAATGATATCTGAAACAGGCACAGACTGATATTTTATTTAGCCTTGTAGTGTATAATTATTTTGTTTAGATTGTGTGGTTGGCATGAGTTGCATAGTAACATATAGCTTGATAGCTCTTGGTGTGTGAATGCCATTTGGTGTCTGGGGGGTAGTGTAATTTTCATATTGCAGGATGGCGCGTAGCTGGAAGTAGCTTTATTGGGAATGTATAGGTGTAAATCCTGCAATTTTGTTTTCCTAAATATTAAAGCATTCATTACTCATGCAAAAAAAACGTAGAAATGTTGTGAACTACAGTTTTGCTTGTGGGGTGCCCTTGCACCGAAGCATCACTACTTGTTCCACTACCCTGACCTCATCCTACAATTTGGGCGACTCATTCGTTTGTGGACACTGAGGTTTGAGAGCAAGCACTCCTACTTCAAAGAGTGTGCCAGAAAACTTGTCTGAGAGCCACTCCAATATTACTTATGCAGCGGCCAATTGTTTCCACATAGCATTGAAGTTGTTGGTGTCATTAATTAATTTGAGGAGCAATTATATAACAACGCCATTCAGGGAGCTGTACAGTCAAAAGGGTTCACAAAGCAAAGCACTGCAGAGGTCTAAAATTGTATACAAAGCAAAAATATACACTAAAGGCCTTGTTGTAATGGGAGAAAATGATGACTGATACACATTTGGAAAGATCTCACTGATTCTGGTCACAGAATCACAGGTCCATTTAATTGTTGGGGTGTATCAGTCTGTCACTGGTCGAGCTCAGGGTTAATTTTATACAAGATTCTCTGATTAATCACAGTCGAAGTTGGAAGTTTACATAAATTTAGGTTGGAGTCATTAACTGTTTTTTCAACCACTCCACAAATTTCTCGTTAACAAACTATAGTTTTGGCAAGTCGGTTAGGGCATCTACTTTGTGCATGACAC
Source organism: Salvelinus fontinalis (assembly GCF_029448725.1). Lineage (NCBI taxonomy): Eukaryota > Metazoa > Chordata > Actinopteri > Salmoniformes > Salmonidae > Salvelinus > Salvelinus fontinalis. Next base: position 9,595,400 of record NC_074669.1, read on the forward strand.
AAGTAATTTTTCCAACAATTGTTTACAGACAGATTATTTCACTTATAATTCACTGTATTACAATTCCAGTGGGTCAGAAGTTAACATACACTAAGTTGACTGTGCCTTTAAAACGCTTGGAAAATTCCAGAAAATTATGTTAGTGCTTTAGAAGCTTCTGATAGGCTAATTGACATAATTTGAGTCAATTGGAGGAGTACCTGTTGATGTATTTCAGGGCCTGCCTTCAAACTCAGTGCCTCTTTGCTTGGCATCATAGGCAAATCAAAAGAAATTGGCCAAGACCTCAGAAAAAAAATTGTAGACCTCCACAAGTCTGGTTCATCCTTGGGAGCAATTTCCAAACGCCTGAAGGTACCGCGTTCATCTGTACAAACAATAGTACGCAAGTATAAACACCATGGGACCACGTAGCCATCATACCGCTCAGGAAGGAGACGCATTCTGTCTCCTAGAGATGAACATACTTTGGTGCAAAAAGTGCAAATCAATCCCAGAACAGCAAAGGACCTTGTGAAGATGCTGGCGGAAACGGGAACAAAAGTATCTATATCCACAGTAAAACGAGTCTTATATCGACACAACCTGAAAGGCTGCTCAGCAAGGAAGAAGTCACTACTCCAAAACCGCCATAAAAAAGGCAGACTATGGTTTGCAACTGCACATGGGGACAAAGATTCTACTTTTTGTAGAAATGTCCTCTGGTCTGATGAAACAAAAATATAACTGTTTTGTCATAATGACCATCGTTATGTTTGGAGGAAAAAGGGGGATGCTTGCAAGCCAAAGAACACCATTCCAACCATGAAGCACGGGGGTGGCAGCATCATGTTTGGGGGTGTTTTGCTGCAGGAGGGACATTGGCACTTCACAATTTCCCTTCCTCATGATGCAATCTTATGTGGATATATTGAAGCAACATCTCAAGACATCAGTCAGGAAGCTAAAGCTTGGTCACACATGGGTCTTCCAAATGGACAGTGACCCCAAGCATACTTCCAAAGTTGTGGCAAAATGGCTTAAGGACAACAAAGTCAAGGTATTGGAGTGGCCATCACAAGGCCCTGACCTCAATCCTATAGAAAATGTGTGGGCATAACTGTAAAAGTGTGTGCCAGCAAGGAGGCCTACAAACCTGACTCAGTTACACCAGCTCTGTCAGGAGGAATGGGCCAAAATTCCCCCAACTTATTGTGGGAAGCTTGTGGAAGGCTGCAAAAAACGTTTGACCCAAGTTAAACTATTTAAAGGCAATGCTACAAAATACTAATTGAGTGTATGTAAACTTCTGACCCACTGGGAACGTGATGAAAGAAATACATGCTGAAATAAATAATTCTCTCTATTATTCTGACGTTTCACATTCTTAAAATAAAGTGGTGATCCTAACTGACCTAAGACAGGGAATTTTTACTTGGATTAAATGTCAGGAATTGTGAAACTGAGTATAAATGTATTTGGTTAAGGTGTATGTAAACTTCCGACTTCAACTGTTTGTGTGTGTTAAAGAAGATAGTCTGAGTAATTATTACCCACTACCAGTTTGTAAAGTGTCAGGTTTCCCTGCATCACTCAGTCTTCTCCTTAAACCAGTGTAGGCATGGAGGGTCTTCAAGATGCAATTAAACACCAATTGACCGAGATGGTGAGCTCTTTGTTGGAGCATGTTAATTGAGAAAATGAATGACCTTGAATATGTTCAGCCGGAGGATATAAATTATCATTTGACGCCAATATAGTGCCGGGAATTGCTTCAGTTCTTCAACCAAAGAGGTGAGCTCTTGATTTGATAAATGTAACATTTATGTAATTGTTATGAAAAAAGGTGCTATCTAGAACCTATAATGGCTATTTGGCTGTCTCCATAGGAGAACCCTTTGAAGATCCCTTTTTGATTCCAGGTTCATGTATAACCCTTTTGGTTCCATGTAGAACCCTTTCCACAGATGGTTCTACATGGTACCCAAAGGGGTTTTACCTGGAACCAAAAAAGGGTTATACATGTACCTGGAATCAAAAAGGGATCTTCAAAGGGTTCTCCTATGGGGACAGCCAAAGAACCCTTTCGGAAACCTCTTTTTCTAAGAGTGTAAACACACACAAGGTTAAAAAGGTTTTGTAAATAGTTAGTTTGTTTGCCCTCAAAATAAATGGTTTATGCTTTGATGCGAAGCATATGCAATAAAAGGGACGGAAATGACAAAAATACAAAGTACAAATGTTTCTGTAAAATGTTTTTGTCCTCTTGTGCTGGTATGGAGAATTGCCTAATAGTTTTTTTTATTATTTAAAAAATAAAAGGAAATGAAGAATGGATAGGACACTTGTCCTCCTCCAAACATCAGTGGCCTCAGGAACAGTGGCCTTTCCTTTTTCACCAAGTTATGGCTCTGCGACCACTTCAATACCCTCAATGGCATTGTGATTGACAGTTGCCTGACTCGAGCTCTCCTGAACAAGGGTAAGAGAATTGTCAACTTTTTTAAAAGCCAAGAGACCAAGTTGAGACAACCTGTGCCTGCTGAATGAAATCGATGGTTACATCTAACAGCCACTGCTGCCATTCTTTTGTTGATGGCCCACTTCAAAGAGAAGGACGAATCTCTGCTCCTCTTGGCAGATGTAAGGAATAGTGTTTTTAGACCTAGAAAGTTTATCTGGTTAATGGTGTTTATACTGTACTATTACACATGATTTTAATATTTTTTATATGTATGTTTTGTGATTTTTAGGTCCCTGCAACTCGGGTGGATGTCGAGGCACATATTTCTTTGCCAGACACACGAAGGCTGATCATGCTTGGTAATACATTTATGTGATTTAAGGTTGAATATATATATGTATATATATTATTCTGGTAGCTATCTGGAGATGTCTAGTAAGTATACACTAACACCCTTTTGTGTATTTCAGGAAATACTCTATTGGGTTCCTCCAAAATGGATGGTGTCGATCGAGGGAAGAGTGGTCTGTGTTTTGGACAGTGAGTCCAACTTTGCTGCTGCCCTCTCTGTGCTCTTCAGCATTTTCTATGTTTTTAACATAGAACACCAGGAGCTGGCCTCTGCAACCTTGGAGCTAATACAGAGGTAAGCATTGAACAGTCATTGATCCAACACTTACATTTAGCATTTGTTAGTTACATTGCAATGATATTTCAAATTGTTATTAATTTAATGCCTCAACTGATTTAATATAGTTTATGTTGGGTTGTGCAGGTTCCTGGTTTGAATAAACCCTGAAGGAACCAAATGCACAGCGAAAGCAGGAGTGGCCCGCAAGACCGGAAAGGTTGTTCAGAGGAAGCCATTGCCTATTGACACATGTTACACACTTTCTCGCAGACCTGAAGGAGTTTGAGTGGAAAAACTCCAACATGTATGTACATAAACACACACACCTGATGAACACAAACTTTATTTTTCAGTTGTCATCTGCCTTTTTATCCAGCGAGTAGTAGTAGTAGTAGTGATGATAGTAGCAGTAGTAGTATTGATAGAAGTAGTGATAGTAATACTAGTAGTGATAGTAATAGCAATCTCTCTCTTTCTAATCTTTCTATTTCTGTTTGTTCTAGTTGACGTATCAGAGCTAAGGAAGATCAGAGTTTCAAAGATTGAGTTGATAATCTGCACGCCACCGAGATTAATTTGAGACTTGTTTGCATCTCTCATTCTCTCAGAAATCTTGCCATGCGGGTTGGGTCATTAAATGATCTGCTTGCACCATGCCGGAGCCTGTGCTTCTCAGCCCCTTCCTCTCTCGATCTCTCTCTCTCTCTCTCTCTCTCATTTCTCTCTCAAAGACAGGCAGGCAAGCAGTTCTTGTTATAGTTTTTTGTAAAAATGTCTCCCTGTTCAACTGTTTTCTGATTATTATTTTTTATTTTTTTAAGAGTTTATTTTTTTCTTACATAATCCTGAATTTTCAAGAATGACCTATTCTGATGTCTTGGTTTGTATATGATGAAGTACATTATTGGCCAGTATTTGTCAATGTTCTTATCACTGTATCTCTGTCTTTCTCTCCCCTACTATCTGGAGTTGTAATGTTGCTCTTTTCAAATGTTGTTCTTTGTGGTTAAAGTGCAATTCATGTTTTGAATAGATATATATATTTGTACACATTGTTTTTCTTACAATATTACATTTCAGGGAGCTGTCTTCAAAAGACAACCTGCAATGCTGCTTAGTACTGTAAAATAATTGTATATTACTGTAGGTATTTCCCTGTAAATTTACAGCATTATACTGGCACCCCAGTTGCCAGTTTAATACTGTAATTTTGCTTTACAGCAGTGATGCTGTAATTTAGTTTACAGTATGATTTTTCCTTATTCTAAAACATATTACAGCATCCCTGCTGTAAATTTACCACATGGATGCTGTAATATGTGACATACTGTATTACAGCATCCTTGCTGTAAATTTACAGCAAGAATGCTGTAATAATTTTTACAGTAAGGAAAATGGTACTGTAAACGATATTACAGCATCACTGCTGTGAAGCAAAATTACAGTATTAAACTGGCAACTGTGGTGCTAGTATATTGCTGTCAATTTATAGGGAAAAGTTTTACAGTGTAGAACTGCCCGCTCATAGAAATATAATGAACCACCAGTCCACCCATTATGGCATAGTTGACCTGAATGGGGATGCCTGTTCTACTCATTCTAATTCTGTGTGCCCACTGCTGGGGAGAGGGGATGGGTTCCTCCTAACTTTAGGCAGTGCAGTAGGGCATGGGTCATGCATGCTGTCTTCCTTCTGGCAAAATAAATTGGCACACCAGCTTGGTTTCCATTCCATTGGCCACAGATTTTCATGCGGATATTCTCAAATCTGCATAAAAACAATAAGCGCATTTTCCCACCAGATGTGATATTCCATCAAACTGACTTGTGGCAGATAAAAGGCTGTGCGTGATGAAGTAGTGCACATAAATGACTATTGCGGTTAAGTTTCCATGTACGGAATAAAAAACAGAAGTTCGATGGTCATCTCAATTTCAACTTTACCGATGGTTTTCACAAACTGTTGTGATAAATAGCAAACTTGCACACTCTGGTTTTGACACATGCTCTCAAGACAAGATATCCCTCACTGATAGTGGACAGGGGGTTAGTGATATGATGAGATATGAATAAGGGCAAGAATTTTATTTGATAATTGGCAGCCAAGCACCAGCATTCAAATAATAGCTTACCCTCAATATTTGGACTATTGGAAATGTGCATGATCACAGTGCATTTACCCACCATGTGAAGTTCATAATTTATTTAATCTGGCTATAAACGTCTCATGCTTTTCCACGTTGTGGTGGTAGGCCCATATCATGTGACTCCAAGTTTACTTTATTATATCGATATTTGCGCATAAAGCCATTTCCACCGCCATTTCTCGCATAATTAAAAAATTGTACCAACATTTGCTGTTTCCATAAGCCCTGTCGTGACTTTTTTTATGCGTCAGGTAATTATTTTGCATTAAATGGTTGTGTGGAAATCTATGCTTAGTGCTAAGGATAAGGGGTTGTAAGTGGACAGAATAGGGACGTCTGAGGCCAAGAGGGGTGTGGGGTTAAACCCTAACCCTGGAGATTTTCCTGGGGCTCAGGCCTATTGCCTGTCAGGGTGTACATTTCCCCTGAGTTCCGGAAAATTGGGGAGATGAATGTGCAGGCGGAAGGACGAGGCATTAATTGTGTTTCCAGATGTACGGGGTGGCGTTGACACTTTAGTGCCGTGTCCTCTTTCTGCCTCCTCCAGTTTTACGAGTCATGTCAAATCGATCCCAAGTGGGACCGCTAAGGGGTCCATCATCAGCAATTTGGGACACCTTGTTATCCATTGATCTGTGAGGGCAAATGATGTGTCCTGAATAAGTCTATTCATCAGTTCTGATATTATTACGATTTGTATTCACTTCTGCAACCAATTCTTCAACTTTGGTTGAAGTTTGGAAAGAAGTTGTCTGAAAGGCTTTTCGTTGTTTTGTTTATAAAACAGTTTGGATGGATTAATTTTCATAAAGATAGTTAAAGTAGGAGAGATATATTCAAGTGTTTTCAGATTTTAAGAAACTAAAGTAGTGTAATAATGAATAAAGTAAAAATATATAGTTATCCTTCAGTAAGGGGGACAATTAAGCAAGCTTTTCTGTTCTAACATCTACATTTTGGTTATTAGCACAAGTCGGTCCTGGGGCCCCCCCCTGGGTGCACGTTTTGGTGTTTGCCCCTAACACTACACAGCTGATTCAAATAACCAACTCATCGTCAAGCTTTAATTATTTGAATCGGCTGTGTAGTGCTTGGGCAAAAAACAAAACGTGCACCCGGTGGGGCCCCAAGACCGACTTTGGGGAAACCCTGATTTAGCAGAGCGACTTAGTCAGTGCATTCTAATGGCCGTCTCTGTATGTGTGTGTGTGCTGTCATTCTCCCCCAGAGGCCAGGCTGTGAGGAGGTGTGTGCAGTGATCCCAGCCCTCGAGCTGATGCTGGGCCAGTGGAAGGAGGAGATGGCTGTGATGGTGGAGCTCAGCCAGCTGTCCAAGGAGCACAGCGACCCGCACTCCGCCAGCGTGGTCAAGAGCCGTGTCCTAGGGCCACTGGTGCCCCGCGTCAAACTGCTGGGAGACCTCCTGACCAACGCCCGTAGAGTGGGCTGCACCATTGACCGCTCGGGGGGCTTTGGGGAGTACCTAATCAACCAGCTGCAGGAGGAGTTGACCAATGTCTCCAGTGGATGAATCACTCACTCACTAGTGTGTGTTTCCATTAAAGAAGCCTACTTGGTGAGTTAGACTCACAAAACAAGCCTTTCCTGTCATGTCTGTGTTTTTTTTGTCTGGGCACTTATATTGCGTTATTGCTAGTCAGTAAGACCAATGTATTGTAGAAGACACTCCTAAGTCCTCTATGGAAATGATTTCTGAACTGAACAAACAAGGGGGGATGGCTTAGTTACAACTAGCTTCATTCTAGAATGTAAACTGAACCAAGCTATAGCACTTCTTCCAAATTCCTAAGCTTTAATATCTGCCCTATTTAGTAAATGTTTGGTTCAACATATTGATGGGGGTGTTGGGTTATGTTAGAAAGGGTGGAAGGTCTTGAATCCAGTGTTTTAAGTTCTAGAGACTACCAAAAATGAAGAATACATGCATTATGTACTTGATCTGGGCATTTAAAAGGGCACAGCCTCAGTGTATCATGTATGTATTCCGTAAGCAAAGTTGAGCCTTGATGTCTTAAATGTGCTTTTGGATGAATTGAGACGTAACAATGTGACAATCAAAGTTGAAGGCAAAGCACTTCAAATACTGTAATATCTGGTGTTTTTTCTGGATGACTCCTGCATTGACAATCCTCACAGTATACTATGTTAAGTGGCTTATAATGTGAAGTATTTCTGTATTTCTGTTTTCACTATGTTACAAAGAGATCACTGATTTGTTAGAAATTCTGGGTTGATGATTAAGGGATATTGTTTGGGAATGGTCTCATCCATACACTTGGTGTCCACAAAACATATTGCCTTTAAATATACTGTTGAAATATTCACTATCCCTCTTCATCACATACAGTACAATGTTACAACAATGTCTTACTTTTGAAATAAAGTTTTGAAAAAAAACCTCTAAGCTCTCTTTGTTCTATATGGCTCATATAGTGTTTAATGTAATATAAGTGTTCGTAGTGACTTCAATTTCCTGACTGTCGAAGGATTCTGGATTGTTGCAGGAGTTTTGCATGGGATGTCATCACTAGCTTAATCAACTCACTATCGCCATCTAGAGATCCTAACCCAGACCTAGATATCGTGTGTATGTACTGATATGTACTGTCGGCTATGTATGACGTTTTAAATGTATGTATTTTACTCCTTGACTGATCATGTTCTGTACTATGTATTATGTCATGTTTCATGTGGAACCCAGGAAGAGTAGATGAGGCTTTTGCAGATGCTAATTGGGATACTAATAAATACCAATACCAATACATTGAGGTTTTCAAGTAGCAGGCTTATCGTGGCCTATTTTTCTCCAGTAGGCCCGTATATTCAAATAAAAAATCCCTTCAGATCATAACAGAGGTTACAGCCATGAGAGCATTTCGTATTTAGAAAAGTATATTTTATTTAAAACAAACAGGTCTGCCTGATTAATTATAAAGCAGCCTGCACATTGGATCATTAATATATTCGAGGGCTATAAATTATGATATTAGTGTGTGCGAGATGACAATTAGTGATATCATTAGGCCAACTTCCATCTTCGAAAACAAATTGTATAGGGACACTAGATAAACTTGTGAATAACATAATTAAAGATTAAGACAGGTTATGGGCTATATGAATTTAAAAGAGAGTTCGATACTTATTATTCCTTTGAATACAGTCATACTGATATTTTAAGAAGCTCTAATATTAATGAACAATGAATTACAATCAATTCCCTTTCATAAATGTAATTTACAGATTCAATTTTAATATGTTGGTGCATGGCTGTATTATTATTATACTTCCATGTAGTCCTATTACTAGAATATTATGCTGTTACTGAAGTTCCTTCTGGAAAAATAAAGTAATCCTATTCCATGTTATTGTAGAGACAGTTACGAGAAATTGTACACTAAGTAGCATGAAGTTGTAAACCCCTCCCTGCGCACACACTCCGCGTGACCATTGGCCAATCCAGGGACCTGTCAGAAATGCAGAGCACGCCCCTAACTCTCACACCAGGGATAAAAGCTTGTTTGAGCCACAGCATCAGCAACAGGTACCCAAGGGGTGCACTAGGATACAGGTTGAGAAAGAAAACCAAATTCCTACACTAAAAACGAATACAAATTGTACGTTTTTTGGTTGCTCTAAGGATACCTTTACCTCTAAGGATACCTTTACAAAAAGTTTCTGGTAACCTCTAACGTTTGTGACAAATACAGAGCCAGGATTACAATCGTTACAAGGCTGGTCTTGGAATTTGACAGTGAGATGGAGTTGTCGGATATTTCGTTCCCTGTCACTTCTGCTGATGACTTTTATGACGACCCGTGCTTCAACAACAGCGACATGCATTTCTTCGAGGACCTGGACCCCCGGTTAGTCCACGTGGGACTCCTCAAGCCAGACGACCACCATTACAACGAAGACGAGCACATCAGGGCACCGAGCGGGCACCACCAAGCCGGGAGGTGCCTCCTCTGGGCATGTAAAGCTTGCAAGAGGAAAACCACAAACTCTGACCGGAGGAAGGCTGCTACTATGCGGGAGAGGAGGAGGCTGGGCAAGGTCAACGACGCCTTCGAGAACCTGAAGAGATGCACGTCGAACAACCCCAATCAGAGGCTTCCCAAGGTGGAGATCTTGAGAAATGCCATCAGCTACATCGAGTCTCTGCAATCTCTGCTCAGGGGCCAGGACGGCGAGAACTACTACCCTGTGTTGGAACACTATAGCGGGGACTCTGACGCATCCAGTCCACAGTCCAACTGCTCTGATGGAATGGTGAGTTGGTGCATCTTGACATCAGTGTATGGGCATGACCCCACTGGAATTCGATCGTTTTTATTCAATAAAACCTATTTGCGGGTCTATATAAATACATTTAGTAGGCCCATTCGATTTTATTTTCTTATATTATTTTGGAGCTACCAATTGGATACCACGAAATTGTGGAGAAAAAGGGGTAAATAGTACAACACAAAAAAAAATTTACATACTAAGTAAAAAAAAAAGATGGGATATAGTTTGAGATATTAATGTCATTCAATATCATTCCAAAAGCTGTCAGAACACACAATGTGTTATTTTATTGATCGAATTCTTAGATTGCATTTATTCATGTTTTATCCAGATGGACTATAATGGCCCGGCGTGCACGTCCGCAAGACGAAGCAACTATGACAGCTCTTATTTCGCCGAGACTACAAATGGTAAGTTATTATTTTAAAGTGTTATATTATTGTGACTTGTTAGGCCTAGACCTTTATTATACGGTTTTTATTCGGTTTTTAAAGTACGTTTTATTCAGCAGCTCTCCTTCAGTACTCTAATGCACAAGACCCAAGACAGACATTTTTTGACACACATGTAGACAATGTTACTGGTTTATATTGTCTCTGACTGATGTTTCCTTCACCTCTGTTACAGCTGATGCCAGAAGCAACAAGAACGCAGCAGTCATCTCCAGCCTGGATTGTCTTTCCAACATCGTGGAGAGAATCTCTACAGACACGTCAGCATGCACTGTGTTATCAGGCCAGGAGGGTTCCGAGGGTAGCCCGTGCTCTCCACAAGAGGGATCTATCCTGAGCGAAACGGGGGCACCCGTGCCGTCACAGACCAACTGCCCACAGCCGTCCCATGACCCCATCTACCAAGTGCTATGAACACAGTGATAGTATGGCCACATTCATGAAAACGAATCGATTCCTGTAAATGAAGAAAACAGCAAACGGACAGAGTTGCAGAATGTTGCTGTAGTAGAAGAACAGGAGGGCAAAGCTGTCATTCCTTCCAATAGAAAGGTTTCAATTCCTTGAAGATCAATCATTGGCTTCCCATTGGTCACGTTTTATGAGATATAATTTCCGACTTATTTATGTAGGCCTAAGTGTAATCGTAAATGAAATATTTGACCACTTTCTTAGACTTGTGTGTGTGTGTGTGTGTGTGTGTGTGTGTCATCGTCATCTTTTGTTCTTTCCTTGCCATTTTTATTGTTTATGACAATAGAGGACCATTTTTGTATATGTGTAAATAAGAGGTGATTTGTTAAAAAAAAAAAAAAAAAAAAAAGTGTTTTATGTATTTAATGTAGCCTGAGGCGCTTGGTTTGTTTGTTGTGAGAAATGTTTAACTTTATATTTATACATCTTAAAATGAGTGAAAGCCTTTCGATGTCATTATAAATAAATGACTATGACTATTTATACAAAACATGTTTCATAATTTATTCTATTATTTTGCCAAGATAACTGTGAATGTGTGTCGTTAATACCTGGCATGTTTAACCTGAGGAACATGGGTAAAGAAAATATTGAAATTCAAAATGCAAAAACACTGTAGCATATTATACTCTATTAATTAAGCATATTATATAATAATAGTATGCCTATTGTAAATAGGGTAATGTTTAGTTTTGATTTAAATCCATCAATGGACAAGAGTTGTTGGTTTAATGTTCACATACATTTAATAACAAAATTAAACGTAACACAGGACACAATAGCATATTATCGGATGTCAATTATTTCGATTATTACTCCATGTCATAGGCCTATCACATCTAACGTCTCAAAGCATGAACTATGATGGGAAGGTTATAGGCTATAGCCTATATTAAATACATCTTATTGTATTCCTAACTGATGGGTTTGATAAGGCCACAAATGATCCACAAACAAGACAGAAACTGTTGCCATAAAATAATATGTCTAACACATTCGACTTGCTGTAGTAGGCAGGGGAACCACTTTGGTTTTAGAAGTGGGGGGACATAACCTGGCGAGGGTCCCCCCATTTATTGGGCATCTAAACCTAATTTTCTGCATTTTTACACAATCCAATATGCTGTCTTTATTTAGAACAAAAAGTAAGTAAAAATGCCCACAGTCATCAAGCTAAGTATGAGATCCTTATTAAATATGTTTAACTGATTAATAAGACTGAATTAGATCAAAGGTAATTCAATAAAAAATATTGTGTTGCACCTTTAACCAATAGCCTTACAAATAAACAACTCTTGATAAAACACAAGACTTCTGATATGTCTAACACATTATTTTATAAGAGTGGTTATTTTAAGGGATATTAGGCCTATCAACGCAGGGTCGGAATACTTACTAGCGTGCGTGCAACTCTAACTGTTGCATAAATCATGCATTGATGTCGAATGGAGATTTGCACAAAAATCCATGTTATGCTTTAATATAAAACATATATTGTTTAGCCGTAGCACAACATTTTAAATGATTACAAAGGTTTCCTCTTTTTCAATTCACACAAATACATTGACAATATATGCCTAGTCTACAATGTTTTTCTCTCCATTCTATTATGGCATTTCCATAGGTCTATCTGTATTCGTGAATTAATTTCCAAAAGAAAACGTTACTTATATTAATGTTAAATATGCACGCAAGGAGTACGAAAATAGAGCTGTAAAAAAGTATGAAAATAGATTTAAAATAAACCAAGAATAATATTTTCGGCCTATAAACCTAGAGCCTTTCTTCTTTTTGAGGCTATCCCTAAAAAACGATTTTAACATATGCATGTTATTCCGTGTCTGACTGACATTTAGCAAGCTAGATGTACAAAGCATTGCTATTTATCATTTCAATCAGTTATTCATCTATGGTCAAATGCAAAAACAACATTAGGTCCGATTTGACCTATAGCAATGGTCTATATTCGAAACATTATAACCAATTAGAATAAATACACTTTAATGGAAAAGTACTATGAGCTGCATTGTTTTTGCCTTTATTTCTTGTCTTGTTCAAAAGTGAATGACAGCAAAAACAAATCTTGAACAGAAGCGAAAGGAAACATACATCTGTGTTTTTTGGCTGAGAAGTGAGCAGAGTGAGTCGCTGGCCCTTATGGGTCGAACGTTTGAGCAGAGATAGCAGTAGCGTCATCACGAGTTCAGATTGTGTACTGCAAATCAAAAGCCCGGAGCAATAATTCAACTAGGCCAATAAGGCGATAGCAAAGTAGACAGTCTCTACTCAGCGGAAAAATAGGCCTATAGTACGGTCGCTTATATAACAATGGATCTATAGGCAATTTACTATGGCGGGCTTGCTGCAAAATCTCATGGTCTTGTGCTCTTTTGAGAGATGAACACCTAGCTGGCTGTAATCTCGTCACAAAAATAGTTGCACATGGGCAAAACTGTCTGGGCTGTATGTGCCGAGCGCCGTCGACTTGCTGTAGTAGGCAGGGGAACCACTTTGGTTTTAGAAGTGGGGGGACATAACCTGGCGGGGCCCTCCCATTTATTGGGCATCTAAAGCAAATTTTCTGCATTTTACACAGTCCAATATGCTGTCTTTATTTAGAACAAAAAGTAAGCAAAAATGCCCACAGTCATCAAGCTAAGAATGAGATCCTTATTAAATATGTTTAACTGATTAATAAGACTGAATTAGATCAAAGGTAATTCAATAAAAATATTGTGTTGCACTTTTAACCAATAGCCTAACAAATAAACAACTCTTGATAAAATACAAATACTTCTGATTGTCTTTATTAAGACATCCTCTATATCACATTTCAGCCTGACTGACCAGGCAGGCCGAGCCGCCTGCACGTCTGACCCCCACCAGTCTAGTCAATAACTCAACTCTCTCTCAACACAATTTCCTTCCCAGTTCCCACCTTAATTATTTTTAAAGGAAAGGTTTGGGAACAAACCCCCCCCCCCCATTCACCTTAAAAATACATTAAAACAGCAAATCACAGCAAATCCTCCATATAATCATTTCTAATTAATAGGCCTACTCGTACTGTAGAGCTCTTTTTACTTTACTTGCACACAATTTAGCTGGGTCGCCCCATCCTGTCCCTAGTCCACCACTCTGCAGAGCCCCAATCCAAAACACCACACTCAGCTTTAGGATCTTAGTGAAACATTCATTATTGGTTTCGGGTGTGTTAAGCCAAGGCCAGAGTGACAACCCACAGGACGGCAGACCCCCAAGGCCAGGACTCAGCAGCCCAGCAGCTAGGGATTGCCTAAATAGGTACGGTGGCTTGCGAAAGTATTCACCCCCCTTGGCATTTTTCCTCTTTTGTTGCCTTACAACCTGGAATTAAAATAGATTTTTTGGGAGGGGTATAATTTGTATAATTTGATTTACACAACATGCCAACCCCTTTGAAGATGCAAAATATTTTTTATTGTGAAACAAACAAGTAATAAGACAAAAAAATTGAAAACTTGAGCGTGCATAACTATTCACCCCCCCAAAGTCAATACTTTGTAGAGCCACCTTTTACAGCAATTACAGCTGCAAGTCTCTTTTGGTATGTCTCTATAAGCTTGGCACATCCAGCCACTGGGATTTTTGCCCGTTCTTCAAGGTAAAACTGCTCCAGCTCCTTCTAGTTGGATGGGTTCCGCTGGTGTACAGCAATCTTTAAGTTATACCACAAATTCTCAATTGGATTGAGGTCTGGGCTTTGAATAGGCCATTCCAAGACATTTAAACGTTTCCTCTTAAACCACTCTGACACTAGGGGGGCGCCATTTCGACATAGTACAAAGTCGTTCCCAAATTAAACTGCCTCGTACTCAATTCTTGCTCGTACAATATGCATATTATTATTACTATTGGATAGAAAACACTCTCTAGTTTCTAAAACCGTTTGAATTATGTCTGTGAGTGAAACAGAACTGGACTTAGATCAATTTCCCTATGTGGATGTGAGAATGCAGAATTTTCCAACCTGCTCTCAGACCTGTGTATAACTCTGCCTGTCTTCTATTGGTTGAGATGCACTGCATACGCCTTCCTCTGGGTGTCAGCGAATAGAGGGTCTTGAAATGGAGTCTCTAGGCAGAGCTGAAAGTCTATAAATTGATTGGAAACGAGGTGTCCCTTCTTTTGACTCTTCGCTCTGACGCAGTGAGGATCTTGGCATGTCGTGTTAGAAGCTCCTGTTTTAGCTCCTAGATATATCCGGCTCTGTTTTTATTCGATATAGGCTTTAAAGACATCCTAATCTTGTTATTTTAAACCGAGTTATATCAGTTTATGTCAGTATATTGCGATTTTCAGGTATTTCATTTTCTGGCGTTGTAGGAAGTTGGGTATCTCTCTCTCTCTCATGCTATTGTTTACTGCTAATTGCAACGTGGAAGACGACGTTCTCCAACCTAGCAACGATTCTTTTGGACAAAGGACACCTATCCCAAGATTCTGATGAGAGTTCATCAAAAAGTAAGAACTATTTATGCTGATAATTCATTGTTCTGTTGAAAAAAGTCAAATGCATAAAACGCCCTTACTTGCAGTGTAGCCTTGCTTTATCGCACGCTGTATTTTGAAGTAACGTTCATTTTAAAAATGTGACCCAGCGATTGCATTAAGAACTAATTTGTCTTTCAATTGCTGTTCAACCTGTATTTTTAAGTCAAGTTTTGGAATAGTTACTGATTAGAATAGGTGCCTCTTCAAAGATTTCTCCTGACATTTTCTGGGCAGCTTTGCTACTTTTCTCATTGTATAACCACGATTTGTGGCGCTAAATATGCACATTTTCGAACAAACTCTATATGCATTGTGTAATATGATGTTATAGGACTGTCATCTGAAGAATTCTGAGAAGGTTAGTGAAAGAATTAATATATTTTGGTGGTTT
Source organism: Salvelinus fontinalis (assembly GCF_029448725.1). NCBI lineage: Eukaryota > Metazoa > Chordata > Actinopteri > Salmoniformes > Salmonidae > Salvelinus > Salvelinus fontinalis. The sequence continues at coordinate 9,610,779 of NC_074669.1, forward strand.
ATACGTTATCACTATTTTTGCCTTGAATCATTGCTGGTGTGATGTTTGCTATTGTGGTAAGCTAATATAACGCTATATTGTGTTTTCGCTGTAAAACACTTAGAAAATCTGAAATATTGTCTGCATTCACAAGATCTGTGTCTTTCATCTGCTGTACGCTGTGTATTTTTAAGAAATGTTTTATGATGAGTAATTAGCTAATACACGATGGTCTCTGTAGTTATTCTAGTCGCTTTGGTGAGAGTTGTGATGGTGGCTGCAATGGTAAACTCTGATTTATACCTGAAATATGCACATTTAAAAAAAAAAAACATATGCTATACAATAAATATGTTGTCAGACTGTCATCTGATGAGGTTGTTTCTTGGTTAGTGGCTATTTATATCTTTATTTGGTCGAATTTGTGATAGCTACTGATGGAGTAAAAAAATGGTGGAGTAAAAAAGTGGTGTCTTTTGCTAACGTGGTTAGCTAATAGATTTACATATTGTGTCTTCCCTGTAAAACATTTTAAAAATCAGAAATAATGGCTTGATTCACAAAATGTGTATCTTTCATTTGGTGTCTTGGACTTGTTATTTCATGAACATTTTATTATATGATATCCCTGTGGCTTTAGGCTAGGCTATGCTAGTCAGCTTTTTTGATAGGGGTGCTCCCGGATCCGGGTTTGGTAGGCGTTAGAGGTTTAAGGTCATTGTCCTGCTGGAAGGTGATCCTCCGTCCCAGTCTCAAATCTCTTGAAGACTGAAACAGGTTTCCCTCAAGAATTTCCCTGTATTTAGCGCCATCCATCATGCCTTCAATTCTGACCAGTTTCCCAGTCCCTGTCAATGAAAAACATACCCACAGCATGATGCTGCCACCACCATGCGTCACTGTGGGGATGGTGTTCTTGGGGTGATGATAGGTGTTGGGTTTGCGCCAGACATAGCGTTTTCCTTGATTTCAAAAAGCTCAATTTTAGTTTCATTCGACCAGAGTACCTTCTTCCATATGTTAGGGGAGTCTCCCACATGCCTTTTGGCAAATACCAAATGTCTTTTCTTATTGTTTTCTTTAAGCAATGGCTTTTTTTCTGGCCACTCTTCCGTAAAGCCCAGCTCTGTGGAGTGTACGGCTTCAAGTGGTCCTATGGACAGATACTCCAATCTCCGCTGTGGAGCTTTGCAGCTCCTTCAGGGTTATCTTTGGTCTCTTTGTTGCCTCTCTATTTAATGCCGTCCTTGCCTGGTCCGTGAGTTTTGGTGGGTGGCTGTCTCTTGGCAGGTTTGTTGTGATGCTATTTTTTAATAATGGATTTAATTGTGCTTCGTGGGATGTTCAAAGTTTTTTATATTTTTTTATAACCCAACCCTGATCTGTACTTCTACACAACTTTGCCCCTGACCTGTTTGGAGAGCTCCTGGGTCTTCATGATGCCGCTTGCTTGGTGGTGCCCCTTGCTTAGTCATGTTGCAGACTCTGGGGCCTTTCAGAACCGGTGTATATATAATGAGATCATGTGACAGATCATGTGACACTTAGATTGCACACAAGTGGACTTTATTTACCTAATTATGTGACTTCTGAAGGTAATTGGTTGCACCAGATTATATTTAGTGGCTTCATAGCAAAGGGGGTGAATACACATGCACTTTTCCGTTGTAGATTTTTTTGAATTTTTTGAAGTAAGTTATTTTTTTCACTTCACCAATTTTGACCTTTTTGTGTGTCCATTACTTGAAATCCGAATAAAAATACATTTAAATTACAGGTTGTAATGCAACAAAATAGGAAAAATGCAAATAGGGTTGAAAACTTTTGCAAGGCACTGTATCTCCTCTGACGTGGGCATGTTTCCAATGCAGACTGCTTTAGTCGTACTGCATTGCATACAAGGCATCCAGATCTTATGAAAGTTGCCCAGTATACCCTTAGTCTGGTAATAAATCTAATCTAGAATACATAACTTCACATTGTGGTAGGATAACCAACCTTCCAATTAATGCCAATGCATTTCTTAGCCACTATAAATGCTTGGTTGCACAGTTCCTTCAGATAGCAGTCTCCAGTATCAACAATTCCAAGCAAACAAAAACAGGGAGAAGGGAGAACCTTTAGACATGCTGAGATAAAAGTACATGCTCTTTGCTAGAATTCAGCCAGCCTTCACAAGACCATAACATATGCAAATATGTCCCCTTTTGTGTTTTACATCTCCAGCAGAGGAATAACATTTCTGAGTGCATGTATTTCAGTGTCACTATGTTCTATGGACGGCCTTAAACTGCAGTAATTTATGTCTGAGAAGATATGAACATGACTGGGCATTCAAACATATCTGTATCCATTCATCATCATCAATAGCTTCTACCAGATCTTCCTCACATTTTTGTTTGACATGTTTTGTGTCATTGGGAAAAGCCTCTATCATCCCTTGATAGTTTTTAAACTACGGCGTGCGACATGGTTCAACACGCCAACAAATAATCAGATTATACTTTTTCGGTTTTTAAAATGGCAGTCATCATGGAGTTAGAACTGGGATCATCTATACTGTGCTAATGAAGACACAAAAAAGGAGAGCAATGTACAATATAGCAAATTTAGCAAACAAGGCATTTGTGCTAAGTGCATTGGGGCTGCCATATTTATGCACCTCTGCTATTGAAATGCGAATATTGAAAATGGTTAATTGAAATTGTTGAAACGGTTATCAGAAATGTGAAATAAAATAGTAAATTGTCAACAGAAAATGACAAATGGTTAACAGAAAATGAACACTAGGCAAAGTTACTCATGGGCAATTCCACGGTAACAAAATGATGCTGAGACTCAGATTTTAAATTTTAAGTTAAATTTACAAAAACATATTTACTTGAAGAACAGTACAGATACAAAGTTTGGTAACAGTATGACGGCACAAACACCACAAACCATCATTCTGTTACCAAACTACATCTACACTGTTCTTCAAGTAAATATGTTGTGTACAATTTTCATTTGTTTATGGTTTGTAAAAAATAAAAATTTATTATTCTGCTACCTTGGAATTGCCCTCATTACATGTGCATGGTCATAGAACCACTTCTTCCTGGTTAGTTGTTCGCATGATGAGTAACCTTGCCTGATACCTGAAAAGCTGCAATGGCTATACGCTTTTAGCGGACTAATCTGCTCTTCTGATGTGCAGAACACCCTTGTTCTAACCCTGCCAGTCATATTTGTGCCATGGCTCAGATGGGTCTCTGTGAGGAGTAGGTCAAAGGATGGTGAATTGTAACTGAGGTGATTCAGTTACCACACATGCATGATGAGTAGGCCTAACCTTGCCTGAGACCTGAAGAGTTGCATTGGCTCCCCGAGGCTTCAGCTTAGCAGGTCTATGCTTTTCTGGTGCGCAGGAGACCTGGGTTGGTTCGCACCCTGTGTGTTGGTTACACTAGTCTAAAATCAATGCAAAGGGAGCTGACATGGCTAGGATGTACTACTACATGGAGGTGCGGAGTTGCGCTCCTGAAATTTGCATACAATTAAAATGGAAATTGAAAAGCGAAAATGCTTAATTGGGTAGTTGGGAAATTGGGACACTTGAAATTCCACTTTGCATTTGTGATTCTTTGTTTACCATTTGGCTTTTTCTGTTTACCATTTACCATTTTTATTTAGAATATATTTTTACAATTTCCAACCATTTTCTATTTTCATTTAAACTTTTCAATGTAATTGTGGCCTATTTAATGCGCACTGATACGATAATAAAAATGTATTTAACATTTTCACAAAAGCATTGCTTTTTCAAACTGGCACTCTCCACCCTCCATAGTTACATACCCGAACAGTGTTTGCTCCTTTCAATCTAGGTTACAATCTAATTCAATCTAATTGTGATGTCAATTCAAATGTTTGCATTTTCCCTCAGAATGGTAGGGTGGGATGTTAAAGAAACCTTCATAGTAATGCAATATTTATTCTAACACAGGGCTAACGCTTTCCACAAGTTAATCTAGGTCTACTCTTGCAAACACAACAACATTCTGCCTTTTATTACAGTGGAAATCATTTTTAATATGAACAAATTACTTTAAAGTTACATGGCAAAAAATAGTGTTTTTTTTATTGAGGGTTTGGTTAATAACACATCTACAGACAAAGTTGAAGAGTCACACTTTATTTACAAAAATACTGAGAACCAAACAGTCCAGGGCGAGAAAGCAAGAGGGATAATTCCTACAACGGCAGCTAATGGCTCCGTGCTGTAGACTGAGGCACGTCTTAGGTGAATAAGCAAACAGTAAAACTTAGTTGTCTGAGCCATGACTTTAGCGTAAGTGTGTGTTGTTGTTGCTGCATTAGGCCTGTGTCCGGTAGTACAGTGGCAGTCTGGGCTTCAAGCAGCAGAACGGGACCGTTTACTTTCTGCGGACGGTTTTACCCTTCTTAGAGCTGTAATACATCAGAAAGAGAGAGAAAGTAAGACATCCAATGAAGAGTCTATCGATGCCCATTTTTATCTACAAATAAAGACTTATGTTGACTTTAGTTGACTAAATTCACTTGAATCTAAATTACTTTACATAAAAGTGGAAACAAATGTGCAAGTTATGCTGTTCCATTGTTAATATGACATTGGTCTAACTGACAATCATCAACCACATCACATACATTTACATCAGACCACTCAAAACAAATCATGGACTTTTCATGCTTAACCTTTATGACACACCATGCAGCTGCTGTGTGAGAACATTGATCTTTTGTGTAGGGTTTCTTATCTACATGTTTTATTCTTTTTCTAGTATCATTTTTTTTTACCAAAGAGGGGGGAAATATTTTGTATTAATAAAAGAGGCCTATGAGAGATTGGGAATAGTTAGGCTAACTGTCTGTGAGCTGTGTATGTGTCAGTATTGACTCCCCAACTTCCAAGGATAGAGAGTTTAGGAGACGAGGACATGTTGGAGACAATTGGCTATAGTTAGCGAGTGTCTGTCTCTTCTTTCAGTGGGAATGAACTCTAGACAGAATAACTTACCTGTGGAAACACACCATTTCTAAAGACTTGATTAGGGAACTGGCTTTTAGGACATACGTTTTCTGTAACTCAATGATTGAGCGTCAGTCGGGTGTCCTACTCTATAGACAGCACCTTTATATCACTCTGCAACTCTTTTAAAAATGACATGGTGGTGTCAGTATACAAGGTGTATTATCCTGTCTATAGCAGAGAATGTTCTCTTCAACCCGAATGAGTGAAATATAATCAATACTCAGTAATATTTCATTTTGTGTCTTCCATGGTGTCTTTTATTGTCTCCTCGATCCATCATTGAACCTTTTGCTCTCTTTCCATCACCTCCTGTGTGAATGTGCAACTTTTTAAAAAAAGTTTCAGACCATGCACCACGGTGGGCCAGGAGAGCCACCTGAGCTGTGACAACTGTCCAGCTCTACTTACAATTTACTCAGCTCTTCCACTCTCTTACGCAGGGTTGTGACCTGGAGGAGATATCAAAGCAGAGCTGTGTTCATATCTGAGAGGCCGTAACTGAGGCCACCAGGGGGATGGACAGACTCAGAGGCCCAATGTCATCCCTGATTTTACTCAGGTAAGACTTGGAATTTTCCAGTGTATCTTGCGTATATAATATATAACAGGGTGTCTTACATTAGCAATGTCTGTAAAAACCTACACTCTTAGAAAAAAGGCTTGCAATGGAGACAGCCAAATAACGTTTTTAGGTTCTAGATAGCATAATTGTTTCTAAGAGTGTAAGGAAAAACGGGTCATATTTTGACTGAGCTAGACCTTTTATGAGGTCATGGCTGATACCAGTACCACCCATACTGCCACAGTGTAATGTGTCATGTCCAGACGTATCTGCTCTAAGAACAGAGCCCGTCATAATACCAACTCAGCTCTTGAGTAGACTTAACATAAACAGCCCATAATTCTTTCAGATGTGCATTGTCCTGTATGTGGTATCACTGGGATAATGTACAGTATATTTCTATTTTCTCTAACCAGGACATCGGATACATACCTCATACTTCTGCCTCTTCAGCCTCTCCATGTTATCAAACTTCTCAGACTCCAGGGTCTTCATCCATTCATGCAGCTCCTTTGCCTTCTCCCTAGAGCAGAGCAAGCAGGATGACTTGGTGAGTTCATGTACACATTCTCTGAGGAGAGTCCTTACTCATATCTGTGGTTGAATACTTAATTCTGATTGGCTGAAGGGTGTTCTTAGAGTGTGCATTCATTTCAGATAACGGGACAGTTGCAAAAGTTTTGTACAGCTTGGCTATACCCGCTATAGGCCCATTTAGCCTCGCCAAAACAACACACTACACACAAAGTATTGTACATAAAGTAAAGCCCAAGTCTTTTACTTGTACTGGGAATTTCCCAGTCTCTTACTTCAGTTTTTCTTCATTCAGATGGTCGATGTTCAGGACCTTGCGTCTGCCTGCCAGGATCTTCTTCTTCTTCTCTCTCTCAGTTTCCTTCTTCCCACCTCTCTTTGAGTCAGCCTGTTATAAATGAATGGCAGCGGTTACAAGATCGAGCCGACATGTACACACATGCTATTTTGTGAATGATATGTTATTTACTAGTAAATTATCTTTTATAAATTCATCCTGTGAAGACCGGTTGGTCACTGGTCACCTTCTGCAGATGGCTGCTGTAGTTGGAGCCCATGCTGGACAGGGCAGACTTCTTCTTCGCATCCTCATCAGCCTTCTTCTTGGCATCTGCCTCCTCCCTCTTCAGCCTCTCCTCCTGTTTTAGAGATCACAGCACAACGTCAGTATGTGTGTTGTAAGGACATGTTCCATATTGACAGAACGCTGATAGTTGAGGACAACCCAGAGGGGAAAGTAGTGGTACTGGTGGAGGACACAAACCTCACGTCTCGCCGCGCGCTCCTTCTCCTTCTCACTACGGATCCTGTTCTGCTCGGCCCTCTCAGCCCTACGCTTCTCCTGCAGACACACACACACACACACACGGTTGGTTGTTATACCTTTGGCCACCAGTGGGCCAACATCTTATCGTTTTGTCAGGGTTGTATTGACTAGGAACTAAATGTAAGCAAACAGGGATGGACTACCTGAACTTGTCCAAAAATAAAAACTTGTTTTAATTTACGACCTTGTTTATATTTCCAAATACACCCTATTTTCAAATACGACCTATGCGTATGCAGATTGATGTAATTTACAAATTCTCACTCACAATTCTTTCTTTGAGGGCGATGAGCTCTTCCTCCTCCTTCTTTCTATGTTCAAAGTGAGCATCAATCAGGCCCTGCAGCTCAACAAGATCCTTGTTCTGACGTTTCTTATGAATGTCCTGTAATGTTGGAAAATAGATCCACTTGTTAAGTACATGAAGAGTTCAAAGCTGCAATATGTAACTTTTTGGGGCGACCTGACCAAATTCAGATATAAAGATATGTTGTAGATCTGTCATTCTCATTGAAAGCAAGTCTAAGAAGCGATGGATCTGTTCTGTGTGTGCTATTTCTATGCTTCCCGTTCTTAAGTTTCGTTTTTTACTTTCGGTTTTGTACACCAGCTGCAAATACAATATTTTTGGTATGGAAAATATATTTCACAGTAGTTTAGATGGTACAATGATTCTTTATGCTAAACTTGCTTGTTTGGTCACATACACTGAAATTAGGTGAACTATTAGAATTTTAGCAAGAAGGAAATGGTGGAGCGATTTCTGCATCTTTAATTCCAAAACGCTATTTTTCCATTTTCAGAAATGTTGATAAATCAGCTTTTATTGTTTAAAGAAATTTTGAAAGAGATTGGTGTTTTTTCACTATCTAATCATGGCATAGGGTTGTTCAATTACAGATATGTATTTGTTTAAAATCTATCACTTGATGGATTCATTTCAGAGACAAATAATCATGTTTTTTTATCAAATGCTATATATGCGCCTCACTGTCAGAGAAAAAAAGTACTACTGCTAGGTTTTACTCAGTCAAATGTAACAAATAAATACATTTTGTATATTATGTACAAATTATACTATTGTCACATCAATATTACATTTTTAAAAAGATAATAATTCAATACAGAACTGTATGTAAAACATTTACATTTGACATTTTAGTCATTTAGCAGATGCTCTTATCCAGAGTGACTAAAGATAGCTATGTGAGACAACCACATATCACAGTCAAATATATAGGATACGAACATTCCAATCCAGCTAAACAATGGATATAGCGATTTGCATAAAACCCCATTTTGTTCCACATCTAAATCTGAGAACAGTAATATTTTACATACACATGAAGGTATCCATAAGCAAACATTTTTATGAGAAAACCCCCCACAAATATAGCGTTTTGGAAATAAAATGTCGTCATCTCTGACATTAGCCCTGGTATTTATCCAGCCAGCTGTCTCCAGATGGTCATGATGTATGAAGGACTATAGCTACTTACATCAAAGTCAACTTTCTCGCCATCAGGAATCTTTGGTGCCCTGAGAAGTGTCAATATAAAAATACAGTGAATCTATGTAAAATTTAAAGCATAAAAATAAATAACGTTTATTTTTACGCATGTGATAAAAGTGTAATAATGTGATTTATTAAAAGGGTTATATAATGTAATAATGTTAGGGGTAATGCAAAATTGTAAGAGAGCAGAGAACTGAAAGGGAATTTCAAAATATATATATATTTTTTGTTTACTGCCACTAGTTTGTTTTCTGTTGCTTATGTTATGTTATATGTTATGCTGTTTCTTGTTTGTATTCAAATATATGCACATATTTATAATTTGATATGATGTTGACCTAAAACAAGGACAATGAAATAATAATAATAATAATAATAATAAGAAGAAGAAGATATATCTGAATAAATACATTTCTGGTGTGCTAGGCCGATGTAAAATAAGACAGCTGAACGTTTTGACTATCACAGTTAAGAATATAGTATTTTTCAACGAGAGATTGAATGGAGTTGGGAATAGGAATGCAGTCTTTCTATGCAGTCATATATTTCTACATATAAATGTGTACAATGAAATGAGGGGTTACATGAAAAGATGACTTACTTGAACTGTGGCCTGGTGGCTGTATATTAAGAAATGAAGAGACAAGTACATGTTACTGGGTTAGAAATGCACACATCAGCATAAAAAGCAGATGAGTAATTCTCAGGCAAAAAAAGATTCAGGCATTACTTGGATGTTTTTACATTAAATGGAAAATAATGGGTCTGCAGGTAGATATTCCTAATTGTAGCCTGGCTTTTAATTTGAGGTAGTCAATGTTCGTTAGTGATTTGAAAATCAAAAGAAAAATAACCACAAACTGACAGAAATCTAAATCTCACATATTTACTTAACATAAAAAACTTTGCACACACAGTTGGAGAATGTAAACTTGTTTTATATGTGGAGGATTTAATTCTAAAGTGTGGTCTTGTTATAGAATAAGGAAAGTCCACTTGTATATTTAATGACAATATTAAACTGAAAATATAACTCCTTAAAGACAGGCAAAGTGTTTTACTTTAAAAGAGAAATGGTTTAACTGTGTAATGTTGATGGCTTGATCCCCACACAATTTCCACAGCAAGACAACACATATGTCATTGTTAGAAGATGGACTTTGAAGTTATCGACTTGTTATTTCTCTTGTTATGTGTATGGTACATACCATGCTAATATCGAGTGGTTATTAGCAAGGAGGGTTGAACAGTGGTGTCATTGCAGGGTTAAGCAAATGTCAGCATTTCATATTCTTTCATTCTTTTTCTTAACCCCCCCTCCAAACTATACCATTTATAATGGATTTTTTTTATCCTATCAGTTCTTAATATTCATTTTGTTTAGAGTCGGCCAATTTCGCAGTGCTCCTTGATCTGACAGACAGGCATTACATAACAGATATTCCCCCAATATAGTGAGACCTCAGACCTGGGATGTGGACAATATAAAGGCAGTCCTGTATACCGACCAGCGTGACACAGAAAATTAATCTTTAATCAACGTATCTTCCTCTTCAATGACCTCTGCATGCAGAAAGGAATGAAAATAAAAGCTAAAGCACTTCTACCTCTTCCTCTATCACTACCTCTTCAACTACCTCTTCAACTACCTTTTCAACTACCTCTTCAACTACGTCCTCTGCTACTGCTACACAACATGCCTTGCGTAACCAGGGAGAGGAAGGGGGGTGGATAGGTTAATGAATGGAAGCATGAGAAAGAGGGTGTGTTCTTTAAAGAAAGAAGAAAGTAGTTCATGGTTGTGACCACCAGGTGGCACTGCATGAGGCAGAGACAAAAGCAAGCAGGAGAAAGAGTTAAGTTGTCAATGACTAGAACTGCAGAGGCAATACTAGACATATCATAGCCTCTTATCCCTCTTCTTAGGGTGGCAGGTAGCATAGCATTGGGCCAGTAACCGAAAGGTCGCTGGTTCGAATACCCGAGCCGACAAGGTGAAACATCTCCTGATGTGCCCTTGAGCAAGGCACTTAACACTAATTTGCTCCAGTGGCGCCGTACTACTATGGCTGACCCTGTAAAACAACACATTTCACTGCACCCATCCGGTGTATGTGACAATAAAAACATAATCTTATGAACAGGGACCTGATGAAGTGAAGCGTTTGAATGAGGAGATAGCATTAGTCTGATCAAGTGAGGTAGCATTAGTCTGATGAAGTGAGGTGTTTGAATGAGGAGGTAGCATTATTCTGATGAAGTGAGGCGTTTGAATGAGGAGGTAGCATTATTCTGATGAAGTGAGGTAGAATTATTCTGATAAAGTGAGGCGTTTGAACGAGGAGGTAGCATTATTCTGATGAAGCGAGGTAGCATTATTCTGATGAAGTGAGGCGTTTGAATGAGGAGGTAGCATTATTCTGATGAAGTGAGGTAGAATTATTCTGATGAAGTGAGGTGGCATTATTCTAATGAAATGAGGCGTTTGAATGAGGAGGTAGCATTATTCTGATGAAGTGAGGTAGCATTAGTCTGATGAAGTGAGGCGTTTGAATGAGGAGGTAGCATTATTCTGATGAAGTGAGGCGTTTGAATGAGGAGGTAGCATTAGTCTAATGAAGTGAGGTAGCATTAGTCTGATGAAGTGAGACGTTTGAATGAGGAGGTAGCATTATTCTGATGAAGTGAGGTAGCATTAGTCTGATGAAGTGAGACGTTTGAATGAGGAGATAGCATTATTCTGATAAAGTGAGGTAGCATTAGTCTGATGAAGTGAGACGAATGAATGAGGAGGTAGCATTATTCTGATGAAGTGAGGTAGCATTAGCGTTATCCAATATGCTATGAGCAACATGAAGATCCAATGAGTTGAACGCACATTCTCAAACACACTGAAGATCAAGAGCGAAACAATGACAAATTAGTATAGATGACATGACCGTCTTCGTAGTCTGAGCATCATTGTTTTTTTACCTTCTCCCTCGCCTCCATGGAGAGTTTTGTTTTTTTTTCGGAGAAAGAAAGCAGTAAAACAATAGTGTTACCAAAAGAACCCGGCTGTACCCAATATATCAGTTTATAATATTTAGTATATATAATATACTGTAAATATGGGTACAGTAGGGATCCGTTGTATGCGTACACAATACAGTCCTCCATAGCTAATCAAATGGTACCAAGTTCATAGACTTTTGAGCAGACAAAACATTTCATGGCCTGGTAGTATAATAGGCTTGAATCATCTACCTTCATAATGAGGAGACACGTTATGTATTTGTATTCAGACAGAATATGGACAGACTAGGAGGACAGTATTACTGGGAAAGGTCTACAGAGTTGCAGGGACCTGTTGCTAACAGACTAATAGATGTATGTGGTCTGACATTTAGAAAATAATTTAAAGGTATGCTTTAATTCATTCTAATTTTTGATGCATAGGATTAATTTACCGCATGGCCTGTTATCAACATTGGCTTCTGAAACCTTCCTGAAACTGGAAGTTCACCTTTACAGATTGAAAAGATCCCTAAATCATGGCTTTCTCCAAATTAACAGTATCATAAACAAAGTCAATAAATGCTGTTGTGCTGTAGAGGGCAGTATTGAACACAACTTGAACTCCAAGGAGGGAAGCCAAGTTTGTCCATTGCATTGAACTATTCTGCATAGAGGACTGAAATCAGTTAGACGTTGTTTCAAAAACATACAGAATGATTCAGCATACGATTGAACAATTACTGATTTAAAATGACTATGATAATGACAAGAGACAATAATGATACCTAGCAATAATAAAGTAATAATGTTACTTACCTTCGCTGTGGAAGGATAGAAAAAGATATTGCACGTTTATTCAGGCAGTCAAAACAACATGATGCATGGGAAATCTGGATTAGGTAATCGTGAGGATGAAAACAAATGTTACCAATACTTACACTTCCTCTGTGTCAGACATGTTGACAGTGGACTTTGCACCTGAGGTACAAGGGAAGAAAGAGAGACACTTTCACTATGACACCAAGGAGGCAACGCTCAAGTCACTAGCAGTATTTACAGCCTGGGGTTATGGTCCCGGGCTCTAAAATGTATTCTCCCTTTACCAGAACCCAACCCTAATGGAATAACATTTCACCAACATTTATTAAGAAATTGTGTAACAGGAACAATGTGCAGGATTTATAAAGGGCATGCTTTTGAATCACAACCTTTTGAGAACTGTTTTATAATTAGTGTTAGGAAATCGGAAAAGACTGAAATTCAACACACTCACAATTCTGCTTCTCAGACGATAAATGGGAACCCCATACACATATTTATGTCTCCTTCCTCCCCTCCCCTCCCCTCCCTCTCCCCTGGCCCTCAAGTTAACTTAATCTCTTGGTCAAATTCCATGCCTCAACATAGGTGCTAGGAAACGCCTATCTTTAGAAACATGATGCCCTAATTCTTTATCAACATTTTCAAAGCATTCTGTCACTTATAGGTCAATTTTAGTAGGCCATTGGCTACCTCCCACTGGGCACACAATTTCAATTAAATTACGTTGAACCAACGTGGAATCGACGTTGAATTGACGTCTGTATACAGTGGGCTTTTGCTTCTGATTTAGTTTTGCAACTTATTGTTATCTTGTCAGACAATGTATCATAATATGATGAACAGTATGCATTTTGAATTGATTAGCATACATTACCAGGATGTTTACATTGCATTAGCCTTTGCATTTGTAAAGGCTACCCTGGAGGCCTCCTCGCACATCATGACTATTCCCAAACAGACAGCTGCAAATGTCTCTGAGAAACATGTCCAGGATCCGATTTCCAAAGCACAGATCAGGTTCTTTCTCTTGGAATAGTATCAGTAATTCTAATTTAATTTCCTTATGCGGGCTTCTCCCTCACATATGCATTTCAGCCACTTTTCTCTGATTCCATGGTGACATATTAAAAACTTGTTATAGATGAAAAACAAAAATGGGGTAAAGCAGAATAATGAAAGTACTTCACACTGTTTGATAATGTAAAAGACGGAAAGTCAAAGGTTGTTTCTTGAAATCCCAATCCTATTCTGATACCTATACATTTCTGGCTTGATTTCACAAATCAGGCTATAGTTCAATGGGCACTGTAACGATAGTAGTGCCTATGTGTTTATCCTAAGTATGGAAGGCTTAATGTACCACCATGTTATCCTAGTTCACGGGGATCCTGGATAACATAAACTAACAAATGTCACACCTTTCTCTCTATGAGACTGTCTCCAACTTTGCTGCGACATACACTCAAACATATCTATTCACCAGATATCTGTCGAGCTATCTGTTTACCATCTCACAAAAGACCAGTATAGTGCTAGCAATACTGTTCCCAACCCTAACATTGAGGTAGCTTTGAGCATATCTTTAGATTCCCTCATTTTAGCCTTACCTGTTACTTAAACCGTTGGATCAGCTCCACAACATAGCTACAAGTTTTAGAGGGCCATTTGTAAATCCCAGGCTTACGATAGGCAGTTGGAGCCAGGCCTCACCCCAGGGACTTTGTAGCACCCAAGGCCCTTTCACCGCTTAAGTCACTTTTACCGCTTAATCCATCAACAGCTACCAGCACATAGCAGATATTACAACAAGAACAACAACACCATACTTTCACACCTATACGAGCATTTCATCACACAAAACATTGACACTTGTCTCAAGTCATTCTACATGTCCAGTGGCTTTCAAGAATGATGTTCTAAGAAAATTCCACCTATTCAATGTAGCCTACCATAACTCCAAATGTCAAAGCAAAAAGAGACACCCACCCTCTACTGATCAAGTCAAGATAGAAGCTTTTATAGAAACCTGTATGTTCCCTTCACCTGTCCCTATCCCCCTGGGTGGGTCCTTCTCACCCTTGACCTCAAAACGGAGCAGCCGACTGTTTTAAAGCCTGAGTGTTTTAACACAGTGGCAGTGATTTTGCACGTGTCGATTTAGCTGTTCTTGAAAGGAGACAGCTAGGGGGGCCCTGAGCTCTTAACATTGCACTTGATCTTAATCTTTCTATCTCTCTCTCACTCTCTCCTTGTCTTATTCTACCCACTCACTCACTCACTCTCTCTCTCTTCCTTCCAACCCCTCTCACTCTCTCTTACCTCAGAAAAGCGTACAGAAGAAATGAGCTCCCTGGTGGCCGAGACTGGCTGTAAGGTTCTGCAGAATTACCACCCTGATTATGTCCTTCTGTTATAGTGACACTTGATCCACGGGGGGTCCCTATTGGCCAAGGAGCCGTAAGAGGCGAGGCCGCGGGGGGGATGTCTCGAAGTCTTAGACCCGGCACTCAATAAGGAGATGGATGGATTGTGGGGTAGGGAGGGAGGTCTTAAGTTGGGAGAGGGACAGCTAAGATACCCCTGTTGCTATATTTGCCGTCATGTTAGGCAAGCAAAAATAACTTAAAAGTTAAACAAGACAGGAACGTCAGTGAGGCAATCAGATGGTGGACTTGTTTCTTTTCCACGGGACAGGGAGCTTAGATAGCTACATAAACATAATGTATGTCAATGGCCCGATCAAAGGAGGACAGGATCTGTGGACAGTCTGTGTAACTGTTACTGTACTCAACCCTTGACATTATTTGCTGAATCAACTATCAAGGTCTTCAGCAGTTTTAAAATAGTCTTTTGACTGACCTGTCGGTCTAATTCAACTTCATAAACAGGCTATGATGGTAAGATATGTGTCAGTGTCCATTTCTTGTATATTGTATTAGATTCACACCAGGGCAAGAACTACCTGTCATGCTGAGAATGTTTCTAATTTTCTAGCTTCACCAGCACCTTACAGAATTGCAAAAATATGAATATTCCTCATCTCCTGTGTCATGGGTGCTTGATTGGACTGGTTTAGTACTTGCCTAGTTAAATAAAGGTTAAATAAAATTTAAAAAAGTAGGTGGACCATTTTTCTACTCTACCCAGCAGCTTTAATTGGCAAACAATTTGATCAGAATTGGTAGAGCTAAACTTCCTGTGCTGGTTGAGATGGCTCAGGCTCTCCTGCAGGGGGCGCCACTCTGAAATGGTATTTTTCAGAGGAGCATCTGGTCGCGGTAGCGAGGGGTGGTGATATCTAAAGTGCTGTGGCCACCCCCTGCCTGGCGGACGGTCGCAGCTAGCGCACTGTCACGACGGAGCACATTCTGAGCAAAAGGCTCAGGTTATATTTTTGGACTGCCATGGAGACTGGCCCTTCCATATGTAGGAAGGGTGTATAGTTGTGCTCAACATGAGCCTCCCGCTCTGACAATCCGGGCCGGGACAAGCAGGCAGCAGCCGGCCGACCCCCAAGTAGCAGTCACACAGGTAAACACACTGCAATTACGATTTTATACTTTTCGAGACAGCTCGTAGTAACGTGTTTATGCTATTGACAAGGGGGGGGGGGGGGGGGGGGGGGGGGGGTGTTAGAGCTTTTACAGCCAGCCCCCAAAAGTTTGTACTCTATACTGTAGCCATTGTGGCTAAAGTTATCTGACCAAAGGGATTTTCAATGTAATGTCAAAGCGTCATCAAATTGGGAAGTGGGACTTAGCGACGAGCATGCACACTGTTGCATGTGTTTTAATATATTTAGTGTGTAGCGCTCCAGGTATCAAAACTGGATCGAGATATCATAATGCTTAAATCAATAATGGTTTATGTTCTGATATTCCTGCAAGTATATGTTAACCTATGAACTTATGAAAACACAGAGTGTTAGCATGTTAACTGTTGAAATACAAGCTTGTACTGAGTGTTTTAAGTTGAATGTTTTTTTTGTTTTTCTCATTGTAAGGGGACTCCCCTGTCGGGAGTGTGTTGGTTAACGGTAAGAAGCATAACCTGGTAAGCTCAATTATGTTATATTTTTAGATCTTTACTGATTATGTGATTAACTCATAAACTAACTGCATGTGCATATTTTTTAGGGGTTGGGAGATGGTGGACACCAAAAAGCCATTGTGATGCATGGTTTTATTGCTAGGCTATTATTACCCTTTCCTCTTTTGAACTTGCATCTTGGAGGTGCTCCAAATGCCTAACCTACAAGAGCCTTAAAAGGATGACCTCCTCTCATGTTGCAGGTCCAGTCTGTCTTACTGTTGCAGAGTGGGCCCTTTAAAACATGATCAGTGGTGGACTGCATTTGAGTTAGACTAGTAGTCCAAAAACATACAAACCTACATGGAAAAACCATTTAAGTGAAAGACGGAATGCTGCGAGAGAACTTTAATATCCTCATTTGTAGGCCTATCACATTGCTTTAAAATCTAAATACAACTATCAAGGTTTAAACTTTTAAAGGTTTACAGGCATCAAGGTTTAAATAGATATGAGTCAAAATCTTCCAATTATAGAATGTGTTTACTGTGCATAAAAAAACCTCATATCACAATGACCACTAGTGACATCACTGGGGTCAAATGCTCAATGTTCACTTTCACTCTTAGTTAATTCTTGAACCTGTAGGTTGCAGGCCAAGTGTGTCTGCCAGTCAGACCTCACAGTGTCAAAGCAAAAGTATCTAACTGCACTGTAGTTTATAAAAGTTTGAAAAGGTGGATTTGCATAGGTCACTTAATTACTGCTCATGTTCAGTATACCCACAGGCACAAGTGTCAGATTGCAGTACAGTGATTGGACCCATATATGCTCTCAGGTTCTAGATGAAATGCATAAGCTGCACCTTAGGTACCTTCTCATCAGTGATTTACTGTCACCGTGATGCACCCTGCCTGTACAGGACAGAACCAAACCTTATAGAAGGGAGCAGGTGATTGGCTGCCCTCCTCTCTGCTCTCAGCCTAAAATTAGGACAAGGAACCTTCCAGTATCAGCTGTGAGGCCTTAATTGCAGGGAGTGTTAAATTTGACTGCCCTCCTTCGCTTTCCACTTCACTTCGTCTCCAAGTTTTCCCTTTGTCCACTGCAGATAGCGTTTGTCGGGCTGCTTAAAATTGACAGATAAAAGCGCAAATAAAAAACAAACGTCATTGTATACAATACTTTATTTCATGTAAGAGAAAAAAATGAAGGTTTAATAACAAGAAAAGCAGAAATGACAATGATGGGTCTTTTAAGATTAAAATGTTACATTGGTAACATAAATAGGGTGGTGGAAAACTCCAGTGTGCAGCACTGAAAACAGAATTATGGTTAAATAGCAGGATAAAATGTTACTATGTGTGAGATAAAGTGTTATTAATACAACAGACACAATCAATGTTCTGTAACCAGGTGATTCAGTTACCGCAAAATCATTTGGCATTTCAATGCAATATTTTATGAATGCACAAAAAAAGATGACTCGCTTAAAAGCTTAAGAGAATATGCTGCAGCCAGTGTAGCCTAGCGTTTAAAGACATTTTACATTTTCCTGTGTTTTATACTGTATATATTTCCACACTATGAGGTTGGAGTAATACTGTGAAAATTATGATAATGGCCTTTTAGTGTAAGAGCGGTTTGAAAAGGCAGTCTGAAATGTCAGCCTGTTTTGGTGGGATGGAGTTTTGGTCTGCCTAGGTGGTAAATGAGTTAATATACCAATAAGAAAGAGTTCCAAACCTCTCTGCCATTAACAGCTCATTTTCAGTTTTCCTCTCCCACTCGGACCCCTCCCAGACAGTCCTAGCTAAATTCTTGCTTGAGATATTGCTCTTGGCTAAGAAGCTATTTATTTATTTTTGACCATTTTAATTGACAACAATCACAGTAAGGTACTTAATTGTTACCCAGAAATGATTTAATATTGATATAAAAACGGCCGCATTGTTCCTTTAACACTATATTCAGAAGATGTTTGGATAATCTTGGGGCTCAAACAACAGCCAGAAGAAATATAAAATATAAACATGATATTACAATTAACGGGCTCAGTGATCAAACTTCCCAAACCAGAACAATTTACATGAGTTGCCATTTCAAATTCAAAGCTTAGGTTTTGGTTTTATGTCACTTTCTGCATAATTTCCAACATACATGTGCGGTACATGTAACTGCATTCATCTAATGTTTGTCAATGGCATAAAATGAAAGGGAAAAAAGTAAAAGTAAAAAAACATTCATATATACATACACATATGTGAAAGATACTTTTGACAAGTAAGCCAATACAAGTCTGAAGATTAAATTGAACTGGGGAGCTCAAAGTGAGTCCACAGAACAAAACAAAGCAACAACTAACCATTGAAGAAGTTCTCAAAAGTTACCTACTGAATGGTAGGAAAGGTATAAACTGTGAATTATATTGTTTTCATAACAGGTGCTACTGCCGGATATCCTCACAGGGTTTGCTGACAAGGTGGCCAAAGTTGTTGAAGTCCATACCATCTTGAATAGAAAGTCTTTGCCACCAACATTTGTATTTCAATATTCACCATGGTATAGGTCTGAAAAAGAAAGAAAAAAGTAGTCAGATGTGTTTGTTTACCAATTATGTGTTGATGATTTTCTTGATGGTCATTGAATAGTTCAGCCACTGATCTATACCATGGGCCAAGGTGGGGGTGGAGAGCAGCTGTAAGGAGAAGTTGAATTGATTGAACACTGCCCCTCTGCCTTTAAAACAATCATTGATCATTGATAACCAAATAAATATGCCTCACACTGTCCTGTATTTTTTTCAGGGGGTTAAACTGCTCATGGCTGCCAGTTATAGCAATGTCAATGAACCAGGCCTGCTTTTCCAGCAGTACCCTCCAGCTCTACTGCCCAAGCCTGGCAAGGAAAATGCTAGACTCCAGAAACTACTCAAGAAAACAGAGAAAAAAATCAAGAAAAAAGCCGCCCCTGAGACCGCAAAGACACCTGTCCCTTTCCGCTCAAGCCTCTCTCCTGTGAATGAAGCAAGCCCTGACTTGGAGCACAGTGACCACTCAACCCCTCCCAAAACTCCAGAGGCATCCTTCTACACACAGCACCCCAGATTTGCTGTCAGGCCAATCTATCGGCATGTGGCATCTCCTTACCCGCAGCAACGAGGAGCCACCTTTGGTGGAACAGCAAGGTTCGCCCCACAGCTGTATGCTGCTCCAGCCCCCACCTTCCCCCAGTATGTGGCCCCACTCTACACATTTACTCCAACACCCCTGTCAGCCGTTCCAGGGCCAGCCTTGCATGAATTGGCACCCAAGACGCCTGTGCAAACGTCCTCTGTGCCTGACGTGACAACGACAGCTGCTGCTCAAATTGCTCCTCCAGTCACTGCTTCAGTACCTCATCCACTCAGTGCTCCAGTTGCTCCTGTCACAGTCACTCCTGTTGCCACACAACCTACTCTGCGAATAGCCCCAGTAGTAATACACCGCAAAAGTCCAAGTCCACGTTTTAAAGCTACCGAAGCTACACTAAAAGCACCCAAACCGATGTTTGATGTCCCTCAAATTAGGGTCTATACTGCATCTATGTCCCCCCTCCATGATTATACTGGATCAAAGACATCCACTGCAGACGCATTATCTCTGAGTATAACACCCACATCAGAAATCACAAGAGCTACAACACCAACAGCTGAAATCAAAAGGAGTGCAACGCCTACATCCGGGGTAAAAAGAGGTTTAACACCGACACCTGGACTCCAAAGGAGTGCAACGCCTACATCTGAAGTGAAAAGAGCTAAAACACCAACTCATGATTTTTTAACACCAAGAACTCCTTTAGGTCGCCCTAAGACACCCTCATTTCATGTGTCCCGTGCCAAAACACCTGTTTTTGAAATATCAAGAACCAACCCACTTTTATTCGCTGTATCACCCATTACTACAGAGGCACAGATATCTAACACACCAACACCTGGTACTAATGTTGCCAGTCAGTCTTTGTCTGACCCTTCAAAATCACCTTCAACTATTCTAGGTGAAAGAACTCTGAATGGGGAAGTGACGTCGAAAGAGACTCCCACAGCTAAATCACCTCCTCAGAACACTTCGAAACCAGAGGCTCCTCGACACGAAAATCCTGTAGTTGAGTCTGCCAGACCAAAGACCCCTACAGATCTATTAGGCTATCAAAGACCCAAGACTCCAACAAGTGTTGCACCCACATTTGGGTACCAAAGGCCCAAGACTCCAACAGATGTCACACCGAAATCTGCTGCACCCTCATATGGGTTCCAAAGACCCAAGACTCCAACAATTGTCACACTAAAGCCTACAGCACCCACAGATGGGTACCAAAGATCCAAGACGCCAACAAAAGAAACATCAAAACCTACAGCCCCCTCAGATGGGTATCCAAGGCCCAAGACTCCCACCAACGAAGGGCATAAACCTATGACTCCAACAATTGAGTATCAAAGACCACAACCACCAGAAGGGTATCAAAGACCAAAGACTCCCACAGCTGGGGTATCATCTATAGGATTTCAAAGGCCCAAGACATCAACATATGTGGATCCTAAACCAACCCATACCTATTATGGGTTGACTCCTGCTGCATATGTTGCCCATGGTGGAATCCAAAGTTTTTCACCTTTATTTGGAATATCCAGGTCTAAGACGCCGACTCAAGAGGAATCTAAATCCCCAACACAAGAGCTAGAAGCATCTAAAACACCTACCCAAGAGTTACCTGTAAAATCACATCCTTTGCCCGAGGTGTCAAACCAGGAAGTATCCTCCAAAGAACTGGAAAAAACTATTTCAAGTGAGGCCATAGTATCCCCGACAGTAGTTAAGCTTCCGCTTCCAACCATTGTTGTTACACAAGCTGAAGAGGTCTCAGAAACAAGAGTATCCACAGCTGTGACCAGCAAAATATCAACTCCCGTTGCTGAAATGCCAAAGGTTAAAACTGTGGCAAATACAAGACCATGGGCTAAATCTCCAACACCAGAGGTTAAAACCCCAGTGAAGACACCAACTTATGGAGTTTACCCAAAACCCAAGACACCCACCCCAGAAACCCAACGCAAGACAATACCGCCTTTCTCAAAAACAGAATCTCCTGTGGCTAAAGCCAGTGTGGTGCAACAGAAAGAGTTGAAGGAATCAACAGAGCCTAAAATGCCAACCAAAGCAAACTCTGAGGCTAAACCAGTAGGGACAAAGCCAACCAATTCTTCTCCACTTGCAAAGAATGCATCTCCTGAGAAGCTTTTGTTGCCGGCTAAACCAAAGAATAACCAGGAAGCCAAACCTGAAACGGTGGTATCAGCTCCAACCATCCCATTGACAGAGAAGAAGGAAAAGAGGAAAGACTCTTTCCCAGCAGCTGAACCTCTTCTTAAAGTGATCCAAAAGCCAAAGGGCATGATGAAGTCTAAACTCAGTGGTTGGTCACGGCTCAAGAAGCACATGGTAGTGGAAGAAGAACCACCTATGTTCGCAGACTCAGATCCTAAAAAAGAAACAGCGAAGGTGACTGAGCAGGAAGGAGGTGAAGCGAAAAAGGATGAAACGGTGTCATTTAAAGACATGGTGGCAGCCGTGACGGCTGACGATCCTCCCAAGGCAGCGAAGAATTGGGATTCTCTTCTCTTCGATATGTTCTCCACTAAAGAGAAGATTATGCAGGTAATTGAAGCCAGCAAAAGTGAGGAGGAGAGAAAAGAGCAGCCAAAGGATGCAGAGAAAGAAATCCCATCCTTCGCCCATCGTCTGCCTGTTCTCCTTTTCAGCCCAAAGTTTGATGCCAAAAGGCTAAGAGAGGCTGCGTCAAGGCCACTTACAAAAATTTCAACAGTGTTTGAGATGGGTCTCATAGGGCGTAAAAATAAAGACGAGGAACCAAAAGACTTTAACAGAACAGCTAGAGGGTTCACTTGTCCTTAAACCATGTCTCTTTGGACTGGTAAAGATTAAACTGAGAAGAACATTTTGAAAAATTATATTGTTAAATGTTTTATGTGCACTGGTGTAGAAATGGTAGTCATAATGTACAGGTCCCATGTAATAGTCTCTCGGCTTGACACAGGATACAATATTTAAGACAGTCTCATAGAGAATGTGGTCTTAACTTTATACTTGATAAATGCACCATGTTGCATTTTGAGCACTGATTGTTTTGTCGTCTGACTATGTTTCGCATTTGTGTGAATGTCTCTTTCTCTGATAATATGAAAATATTACCTTGACAATCAGAGGATAAGGGAAAATGTTTTGTTGTTTTAAAATAATTTAGACATCCTGTGAGATTAAAATGTACAAAGATTATGTAAATCTCTGAGTTAATTTTTTTGTCCACTGTTGAACCCTGATAGGACACTGAGATTATTTTTCAGAAGGGGTCCTGAGACTGTAGTGTAATGTACTTACTTAGGTACACCACTTACTAAAAACGATAAACTCTCAGTTATAGTACATGTGTCTTGAAATCGCAGATGAGTGTAGAACCTATAGACTGTATTGATGCAGGTTTTGGGTATCTGAAGAAACTTGACTCCGGGGCATTTAGAGAAATGTTTCCAAAGAAGGATGAAAAGAAGAGGAGAGGATGAAAGTAGTAGTGAAGTAGGACTGTGTATTTCCCAAAATGGTGCTATTTACATAAGTCTTTCAAATAGACTTTAGATATTCAGGTGATACTTTTTCTTAGAATGTTTGAGTAGCCTGCAGATGCTTATAGCAGTCTCCTTCCCTTTTTTGGACTACAGGTCAGTGAGAGTGTTATTTGAGAAATAGGGTTGCTAACTCCTGTGGGGGACAAGTCAGCTCTATGAAGGATGTGTTTGACTGGTGGTGTGGGTGGATAAGAGGTCAGGGGAAGGGTTTGTGGGATATGGAAGGCAGTGACGACGGACGCTAAGACAAATGTATACAGGAAGTCCCTAAGGCCGAATCCTAACTGGAGATCCACGAATCTCCCATCGACATCAATGCAGGATTAACGTGAAAGTAAAATAGCCTGAAATATCATGTTTTACACACAGTTTTCAAATACACAGCTTTCAAACGAGGGCCCCGGAAGGGTCAAGAGCTGAGAGTGACATTTGACCTTGAGTTTCTGTAGGTTCCTCAGCTTGTTGTTGGTGCTTTACGTTTTTCTTTCATGCATGTCTATATTAAAAATATGAAGAACATTGTCTGTTATTGACAGAGTGATGTTCAACTGCTTTGGAATCTGAGATTTTGCTGCATAAGTTTACAGTAAATGTTATTTTCTATATATTTTTGATAAAACAGAAAATAAAAAAGTTTGATTATAACATTTTTTATGTTGGTTAATGTTTGACATAGAAAGTTCATCTTGAGCTACAGAATTAAATAGAGAGAATTAATTCTCTATAATGCGCAGATCAAGGGCTATTGATAGAAGTCATGCTATTTAATTGTAGCTGGTATTTTGGAGATTTAAATGTTTTATTTTTATCTGCAGGACCAGCAGAATAAAAAGGTGTTTTTTTGCCTAAGAGAATACGAGTTATTATTGGACTATTATGGTATTTACACTAATGTTTTAAAATGTATAATTGTTGTCTAAACCCAGTCATCTCACCTGCTTTTCCATTGGTGTATTCATCCATATTTTCATCATCATCATCAACAGGTATCTTCTCATATTTGCCATGAGCAGTCATCACAAATTTGTACTTTTTACCAGATGCATTGCCCTGAAAAGCATAGACTGATTTAGAACAGTGAGAATTTGCCACAGTATATTATACACTAAGTTTGAAACAGAATATTGAAATACTGTACGTTTGTATTGGTGTGTGTGTGTGCATGCGTGTGTGTGCGTGCGTGCGTGCGTGCGTGCGTGCGTGTGTGTGTGTGTGTGTGTGTGTGTGTGTGAGCACACTCACCTTTGCCACTGCTCCTGAAATCCCAGGGGATGTTTCTCCAATGATCTCCCACATGTTCTTTTTCTGCATCACGTCACCAGCTTTTACATCCTGGGGAATAAACAGCACCAAAAAGCAACTCTTCAAATGCTTTCTGGAGTTTTATATAAAATGTTTTTTGGAGCCATGCAAGATAAGCAGCCTTTGTGGCTTTGGTTCTGAACCACAGGAGGTTGGTGGTACCTTAATTGGGGAGAACGGGCTCATGGTAATGGCTGGAGCATACGTCAAACACATGGTTAATTGCCACTCCATTCGAGCCATTGTTATGAGCCGTCAGCAGCCCCCACTGTTCTGAACCTCCACAATAGAACTCTACGCCCCACTAGATGGCAGCCTTGAATAAGGCACCACATCACTGATTCTCTGCATGCCTGGTGCACAGCTGTACTACAAACACTTACATGTAGAACAGTTCAGAAGGAAAATGGGAGGAAAGGGAAAGAGAGTGAAAAGAGCAGTTACTTTAAGAAGGGAAGACGTGAAGACAGTTGAAATAACACGAATGAGGAACGAAAGTAGAGGAAGTAGATGATTCAGTCTCTCTAAAGGGGATGAGACACCCCGTGTGACTTCTTACTACATTGTTGAACCAGAAGCCACTTCTGTGAAGGCGATGCCAGTGCTAGAGAATAGTGACGGAGAAGAGGTTGGCGGTAATGTATGAAACTGGTGAAATGCAGAGCCACATACAGTAAATGTATACCCATATACACTATATACTGTACACGACTGTTCTGAGCGAGACTTACAGCTGGTCTTGAGGGGGAGCTCCTGTTGGTGCCATCTGGGTTCCCCTTCACCCACTGGGTGATCATGTCCGCCACGCCCACCTTCAGACTCTCAGCATCCTGCTGACACACACGCACACATATTTCCACTCAGGCGCTCAACAAGACAGTTCCATTCCTTAGGCATTCCTTATTTTCTTGTGACAGACTGTTACAGATAACAGCACAGACACAAGATTTGGGTACAGAGATTAGGCAGCTCTATTTTCATCCTTAAGCGTGACTCCCAGGTTATACAACATTAGGCTACAGATGTACGATCTTAATTTGATCATCCTGTTGCAGGGGAACTTTCCAGGAAATGTTTAACTTGCAGTGTATTTGAGGTTTAAAAAGGTTTTTGAAGTTTGTAATTTCGAAAAACGTATCAGCCCCTACAATAATGCCCATTAATTATAATCCACATAATAATTCACATTTCCTGTTGTTGCAGGATTATTTTCCTGCTGTAACAAACTGGCTCAAATTAAGATCCTACATCTGTAGTGCAAGACTGCTACTCTGTGGCTGCATCCTCCAGACTGCCATGAAACTTCTCCCCTGTAAATTACTATCCATTGTCCTCTCTCAACTTCTTTCAAACTAGCCTGTCTGGTCCATCAGCCTTTAGGTTTGTTTTCTTCAGGAATACTCCTGCGGTGAAAGCCGTTAGCAGGTTAGCAGCTACTGCTACAGATGTAGGATCTTAATTTGATCGCCCTGTTGCAGGATAACTTTCCAGCAATGCAGGAAATGTAAAATGTGTAGTATATCTGAGGTTTAAAAAGGCTTCTGAAGTTTGTAATTTCTACTTTGACATTTCAGACTTTATTTTCCCTTATGAAAAAATGTATCAGCACCTACAATAATGTCCATTAATTTTAATCCACATAATAACTCACATTTCCTGTTGCTGCAATTTTTTTTCCTGCTATAGCAACCTGGCTCAAATTAGGATCCTACATCTGTACATGCTATGGAATACCCGGGATGGGGGGGAAACCACACATTTGTGGTAGAGTTAAAGTAAACAACAGCCATAAGGGCCTCAGATCTATACCGCTGTGGCTCACATGCTGTTTGTTATTCCTCTCGCCCCGGGGTCAAGCTGCCATGCCTTTCTGGTTATTTCAAAGAACCCTGGCCTGCACACGATGAATGGGATAGAGTAATTAAAAACATCGGGGAGAGAGGGGGCTGTGACAAAGGTGTGAGATCACAACCATACAATAGCATGGAGAGTAGCATTGGGACAGATATAATTAGACATTGCACAATGTGTAAATGTCTTTTGAAAGAGCTAGGTAGATTTCTGTGTCTCTAGTCTACAGTATAACTCCAGGCAGCTACTGAATGTAAAGAGCATTCACATTTTGTATCCGTAAGGTTCTATTTATGTTGTTGGGTATATAATGTTCAGTCGTTGGCGAGGGTGCGAAATGATTTAGACTTCTTTGACTTTATTCATTCATGTGTATGTAACGTTTATGGGGGTGTTTCCTTGCCTTGGGTGGTGTGCCTTTGGCCAGGCTCTGGTTCCAGGCCTCTCCAGCCTCAAACAAGTTCTTCTTGGAGGACACTGGCTCAGGCGACATGGGGATGTCCGTTAGGCCCTGTTTGGTTGCCTTGACCTCCTGGGAGTACTACACAACAGAACGATACAATATACTTTATTGACCATTTGCATATATCAGAATTCCAGATCAAAAAGCATATTTATTAAGCTTGTTCACTTAAAAAGTCTAAAAGAAATGTAAGATAATGTCTAGATGCTTTTTATAGCGGATATCAAGTTTATAAATTGCTTGGCTGGGCTGATGAGACAGTGGATTGCACAGTCAGATGAAACAGAGTAAATAGGCATTTTAACGTCATGGTGTTAGCCGGTGGTAACTTGTGGAATATACACCGGCTGGAACGCGGTTTTAACCAATCAGTATTCAGGATTAGACCCACCCTATTGCATAAAGAACAGCATAACACAGTCAGACACAATGAGTAACAAAGTCTAGAAACAAAGTAAACATGTCATGCTAGTGATCTGATGATGCAATGGGGACTTCATGGGAGAGCAGTAGGAGGGCCTCACACACACAACTACTCCCATGTACTTATAGTATGACTCAGGCACCACTCAGGAGATGAGAAGTGCCCATCAATCCTCTCCCAAATTATAGAGTAGACAGGTGGTTTGACGGACTGGGCCTGACTAAGGCCACGTCACTGACTTTGATATGTGAACACTGATACCGACAGGTTTCCATACAATTGTTGACCAATTTTCACACAAATATTCTAAAATCCCACCAGCGGGGTGTATCTATCAAACTGACGTTGCAGATAAAAGTCTGTGCGTGATGACATAGTGCACATACAAATATTTTTTTGCAGTTTAATTCCCGTGTACTGAATAAAACATACAAGTTAAATGGGTTTCCATCGCATTTTCAACTCTACTGATGGTTTTGTCTGTAGAAAATATTGAATTATGTAGCAAATGTGCCCACTCTGGTCTACAGTGCGGGTATAGCCTCCAGTCAATCATTGATCATCATGTCCCCAGAATAAGACCCTTGATATTTATTGGAGAGGAGCATCAAGCTCATCACTGTGCACTTTCATGACTGTGAAGTTCATCTGACTCTACAGTAGCCCCAAAAAACTGCATGCTTTCCCAACGAGTCAGAGTGGGACGACCACAAAACATATCATCGCGTGACTCCAAGTTTACATTCGATATGATGGTTATTATATCAGTATTTGCGCATAAAGGCATTTCCACCGCCATTTCTCGCATAATTAATTTTACAGACACAAAAAGATCCCACCTTATCTAGCGTATTTTGTTTTGTTGACATTTGGAAAGCAGACAAATTTGCAGACGTCAGGCCTGTCGTGATATGTTTTATCCGACATGTACTTTACTCGCATAAAAAGGTTGGATGGAAACCTGGTTACTAAGGTTGATATGAGTCTGAGTCTGAGGTATAATATAATTATGTATGTGTGAGACTGACACAGTGTGTCACCTATAGAGAGGCAGAAAAGGTGGAAGAGAAGTCTGGCTGAATAGTCACCAGATGAAAGCCTTCATCACAGCCCCTACCAATGGGGCCTCTGTCTGTCGGGACGGAGTGAGGGGCAGAAACAAGGTGGGAGCTAACCTCGATGGCGGTGGTGTATTGCTCCAGCCTGTCATCAATCTTGGCGAGGAGAACAGGGGGCTGTGTCTTCTTGAAGCTGTTGCTGTATCCAAAATAAAGACGCTCAGTCAGAGGAGAGTGAAATACAACACAGGAGGACAAATGGTTGGGGGAAGAAAAACAATAACGTTTTATTATCTCATTTGAATCTGCACTGCAATTAGACAGGGGATGGGATTGCATGGCCTCTTGCAGGGACTTCTGTCAACACTGTCTATCAGGCCCAATATGAGGCTTGTCCAGTGGGACCTTGTGTGAAGGACCCCCCCCCCCCACACACACACACACACACACACAGCCAGCCAGCCAGCCAGCCAGCCAGCTGCCTAAAACCCACTACACAGAGCTAAAGTCAGACATATACGCTAATAACAAAAACAAACCAAGTGGGTCCATCTGAAAATGATGAGCTTATTCCCTGCATTTCAAAATGGCCCCCAAAGCTATTTATATTAGTAAGAGAACTCCCATGAAAGGCATGAGCCATTAGCCTGATAGGGCTGGCTAGTTTGAAAATTAAATAGCTTCTTGAGGCATGGCAGGATTGTTTTAACATGATAAACGGCCCACAAATCTTTATTTGGAGGGTCTTTTGCTCTGCAAAGACGTTCAAATTGGCTTGGCTAAATGATGTCATGCTTTCTAACTGCATGAGAGAAGGCTGTTATAAGTAAAGGGGCGAAGGAAGCCGTCTGTCTGTCACCCATAACTTCTTCTCCAGAATGCTTTGATTTGGTCTAATAGTGTTTTTACACACATCAACACGGGTGCGTAACACCCACATCAAAGAACTGTCACTAGTGATGTCACTGAACTCTCCCCCCGTCCTAGACTAAAACATGATGTCACACTCAATTCTTCAGATCTCAAACCTGCACCTGGATGATAAAGTCGTTATTACGCCCTGTTTTCATTCACACTCTCCATATTAATTTCACCCGGACCTGGCCTCAACTACTCCAACTGCTCAGAGCTTTTTACCACTGATAACTGACTACTGTGGTCAGACTGCATGGAGCCGCATCGCAGTCCCACAATCCAGAGCTATGGCTCACCAGCCATCAGAGAGAACCCAGCCAGCCCAGGCTCCAGCCCCCACATCTGGTCAGAGTTAACCAAGCCATATATCACACAGGTTGACAAAGGTGATGCACTGAGAGAGGTTTAGAGGTCACCACTGGCCCTCTTTTTCTATTTTTACTTTTACACTCCAGCCGTTTAGCCGGCATAACTGCTGTTCTGCCATAGATAGCACCTCTCCATCCAGGCTTCCTCAGGGGGGCCCAGTGGGACTTTGGTAAACTTCTAGTTGCAACCAAGATTTAGAAAGAAACTATGTGAGAGTACAATTTAAACAACATAGGGTGTGGAATTTGTTTGTTTGCTTTGAGATATTCATTGTGAAAATGTCTCACCTTTTCTTTAGGGATCGGTTCAAGGATTCCGTTCTCTCTGTGATCTGAAAAATATGAAGAGGATGTTGAAGGGGATTGTTTTGGAATTAGAATAGAACAGTGAAGTGTTCCATGACTTCTAGAATTGTCAGACGGGATTCTCATGATCAATGTGATGTTAATCCCAGCCCTGGATTTAGCCTGACGCAGTAGAGATCTCTTCCAAGTCAAACAGAGCAATGTTCTACTGGTCTTTATCAACCGTCTCCATCTGCCTGTATCTGTCCATTTATATTACCAGAGAGAGATTCAAGCTAACTCTGCCTTAATCCAAGGTTTACTCCAGGCATAGTTATAATGAAATCAGGGTGTGGGAAGGCTTCCAAAACCCATTCCTTACCTTGAATCTGTGTATTTACTGCATTACAGACTGAATCATAGTAAAGAAAATGTGTTTAGGATTACAAGTCTTAGGTTAATCATTAATCAAAACACTAATATTTGTATGAGAGGGGTTCTAGTTTGAGGCAGGTCATAATGTCCTGTCCTCTACCCTTGCTTGCCAAAGAGGTCATACTTCAAAGGATCCAGGACCAAGCTCTGGTTCCTCCCACACAGAAGGATCCCTTATGTTACTGTTCACTGTTCAGCCCTGAACCTGAATCAAATAGCACAGCATGTCGACCCCAACTCACAGAGCATGTATTTTCTCCTGTCAAACTCTATTCATTCTCTCTCTAAAATTACACACATGGTCAGAGGGAATCTCATGACTGCACTAAGGACCAAGGCCCAAGGACACCACCACAGCAACACCATCACCACATAGCCCTGTACAGTCGGGTTAGAAAGTGAAAATAAGACATAGTGGATGGAAAAGTAATATTAAAGAGATAGTGGATGGAAACGTAATATTAAAGAGATAGTGGATGGAAACATAATATTATTAGTAGCTGAACTTGTTGCCTGTCAAGGAGACAATAAGGCGACTGAATGCTACATGCAGCGAGTGCATTTATGACAGATGAGAGCTACATGATATATGCATCTGGTTGTAAAAATGTAATTAGCTATCTCAATGATCTGACTGATATATTAAAGTCAGAGTTGAGCCAGGCTCATAAAGCAAGCTCATAGGGTTGGGGTGTTAGAAATGACATCCAGCTCTAAAAGGTTATCTAGGGTCCTTACTGGAATCTCCTGGCAGAACACAAAGCCAGTAAATGTGATTAGGCTACATATCCTAATGGGATCTGAGTGGATTATAAATCCTGTGGAATGTATCTGACAGGCAACAAGTCTAATGAAATGATACAAGAAGCAGGAGTACAGTACAATACTCAACACTTCACAACATGCCATGCAGTGTAAATGCTAAAATCCAAACAAATGAACCCATGGAAACTATTATTTAAAAAATAATAATTTAGCCTTTATTTAACTAGGCAAGTCAGTTAATTAAGAACAAATTCTTATTTACAATGACAGCCTACCGGGGAACAGTGAGTTAACTGGCTTGTTCAGGGGCAGAACGACAGATTTTTACCTTGTCAGCACGGGGATTCAATCTAACCACTAGGCTACCTGCCGCCAGTATATCTGTATCTGTATACAGAATATCTGTATATTAACTAAGTGAATGACTTACTACCCTACTTTTTACAGAGCAAGGTGGAAGGAGTTAAGGACAGTAACACAGAACAGTATAAACACAGGCTGTCACAGCGACCGTTTGGCCTTGGGCTGAAAAACTGTGACATAGTATGGTCTCTGCCTTTTTCATTCACTGGAATGAAGGTACGTAGAGACATGCTGTCAGAGCAAATTAACATCACACAGACAGAGACCTGGTGGTATTGACACAAAACAGTGAATACTGATCGACTTCAAAGCTGCACATGTCTCACACACACACACGCAGAACTCAAACCCTATGTAAATGTGTGTGACCTGATCACACTACAAGCATTGTGGTGGAGACTGTGGCAAATTCTGACATTTAAAACACACACATGCAACTTACAGGCTTAAAACTGAACACAACGGCTGTAAAGATGGTATAAAGTCACATTTTAGTCTTTTTGAACAATTTATTTTTGGGGAAAAATACTGAAAACAAAGGTTTCATTATCATATCATAAGAACAGTACTTGTCATATATGACCATGGGCAATGACGACAAACCGTGGCTACATAGACAGAGGAAACAGACAAGTTAGCTACCTTGTAGATGGAGCCTTTGGGACTGAGCGGGCTAAACATCTCATCTCCGTCCACGCTGGAGGTACTGAGGCTCTTCATCCGCTCTGCTGCCTCCATCCTCCTCCTCTCTATGTCCTCCTTCATCCTCCTCTTCTCCTCCTGTACATGAAGACACAATGGTTCAGTATTGCCCAAGAAGAGAAGACAATTGTCTACACTTAGTTAAACGGGTTCCAAAAGGGTTTCTACGGGCTGTCCACAAAGGAGAAAATTGTTTGGTTCCAGGTAGAACCCTTTATGGTTTCAGGTACCCCTTTTGTGTTCAGTGTAGAACCTTCTGTGGAAAGGTTTCCCAATAGAACCTGAAAGGGTTTTACCTGGAACTAAAAGGGTTCTACAAGGAACCAATCAGGGTTATTCAAAAGGTTATCCTACGGGGACAGCCTGAAAACCCTTTTAGGTTCTAGATAGCACCTTTTTTTCTAAGAGTGTACCACATGTGATAATAGCTACATTATAATGTATAATAGACTCCTGTTGGAAAGCTTATAAGGCAAAGGGGTGGCTCATTTAGTGAGTGCTACATTCAGCTGCTGTATATCTTATGGCCGTAGGCTTTACAATTTATTTTTATTTTTAATCCCAGCCCCCATCCCCGCAGGAGGCCTTTTGCCTTTTGGTAGGCCATTGTAAATAAGATTTTGTTCTTAACTGACTTGCCTATAGTTAAATAAAGGTTCAATAAAAAATAATACATAAAATAATAATAGCTGCTTAGCTGATTTAAAGCTCCTTTTGCAAGTGTGATGTATGTGTTTAACATAGTGATGGGTCATTTGTGAATGAACAACTCTTTTGAAACAGATCTTTTTGGTGGACGTCAGAAATTAAAATCGGTGAAAGAACCAGACAACGATTATCTGCAGATAACTTGTAAAAAATATTCCCTGAAGGACATTCTCACTACAGGAACAATAGATAGTGGGAGAGCACCTCATTCAGGTCCATGCACATTTTTGCAGTGCTTTAAAAAATGATTTTAATTTTATTGGCAGGCGATCTAATAATTTGCTCAGGTAAAAATTTATTTGAACTCACATTTCACGATCGGACATAATGGTAGGCAGATATTACGGTTTACATTCACAATTTCCTACTTTTTCATGCTTCTAAGTACATTTTTAAGCACTACTGAACAAAGAGCCATTTGGGAGCTAAATGAAGGGCTCAATGAAAAGACTCGGAATGCCCATCACCATGTAATCTATTTCTGTGTGTGTATCTTAAGGCATCATAATATGTCTACAAAGTACTTGACCATCACCTCCTCCTTGGCTAGACGCTGTTGCTCCTCCTCTCTGCTCCTGCACTCCTCCTCCTTCCTGACCTGGCGTCTCTCCTCCCTCCTCCTCTTCAGCTCCTCTAGCTCCTGCTCGGCCTCAACCTGCTTGTGTTTGAGCTGCTCAAGCTCCTGGTTTTCCTTCTCCGCATGGCTCCGTCGGATCTTCTCCAGCTTGGCCTCTGTTTCCAAGATGGCCTCCTCCTCAGCCTCTGCCGCTGCCATTTGTACCACAGCCCTGGGAGAGATGGAGGGAGAGATGGAGGATGACTGCATGGAGGAACAAAGGTGGATATATAGAGGAGGAGGATTTGAAGAGATGTCTCCGTCTCCTAATAGTTTTCACCATCCTGATTGTTTAAAATATGAAACATCTCGGAGTTACAATGTGAATTGCGATGTGATTTGCTTGCCATGTAACTGAATTTGGAAGCAGGTCTGGTGAGACATATCCATATACCATAATATGGCATTATTTACCTGGGAGCACTTAATTTGGTTTTGACCATGTATGATGTCACTTTCTCCCCAGCTGTGTCTCCGTTGACGTTGCCATGCTTTGCCTCTGTATGCAGGACGACTTTGGATGTGTACGAGACCTTCACCTCTTTGCTCTTCTCTTTCACCTGGAGTTGCAAAGAACATTTAACATCTCCAAAGTTGACTACTTCAACGACATACATTTTTGAATAATCAGAATCAGAATTTACATTTTCTTAATTAATCACATATTTGCCTATAATATATATATATTTTTTTTGAATCAGTAATGCTAAAG
Organism: Salvelinus fontinalis; assembly: GCF_029448725.1. Taxonomy (NCBI): domain Eukaryota; kingdom Metazoa; phylum Chordata; class Actinopteri; order Salmoniformes; family Salmonidae; genus Salvelinus; species Salvelinus fontinalis. The sequence continues at coordinate 9,644,743 of NC_074669.1, forward strand.
AGTACCTTCTCCCCAGCATCAGGTCTTTGGTTCTCCTCTCTCTTCTTCAGCACTCTTATCTGCTCCTGCCTCTGTTTCTCTGCCTCCTCTTCTCTTTCCCTCTCTTCTCTAACCACCTCCTCCTCTCGCTCCCTCCCTTTCCTCTCACTTTCCTTTCTTCCCCACTTCTTCTCCTCTTCATCCTCCACTTCTGCCTTGTGTCTCTGCTGGCGAGAGGTGGATGTGGTGGGGGTGGCTGAGCCAGAGAGGGTATGTGGTGTGGGGGGCTTTGCGGCACCGTTCAGGGGCCTCTGATCCTGCTCCACTGTGACCTGACTGAGCTCCTCCATGCGCTGGGCCTGCTGCCTGCGTCTCTCCAGCCGCTGGGTCCAGTCACTGAAGCCCTCGTCCTCCTCCATAGAGGGAGAGCTGCTGCTGGGCTTCAGATCCCTCTCATACCTGGGACACAAAGAGGAGCATGGAGAGATAGAACAGGTTAGGTCACCATTCAGATGAACATCATGAGCTAATCTTGGTTGAGTTTCCAAAACCTTTGTAGCACTAAGATTGTCTTAAGTCCATTGTTAGGCAATGGACGAAATGGGATCTTAGTACTACCAATGTTTTGGAAACTCACCGCTAGTCTGAGAGGGAAGTAGACTTTGTTAGCTTCAGTTTATAACATGAAAGAACTATAGGGGTATGTGAATGCAAGGATTGCTTAACCAAGGGGTTCCCAAATGTTTTCACTCGGGGACCCCCTTCCAGCATTGGGAAACATCCCGCGCCACCACTCTGCGCGTGCGCACGCACCACGTCTATTTCTATGGGCACAGGCACTGTTCATGACACAAACTGTTCACACCCCTCTTGTTGGTGGAGAGAATATGTTGAAGGTTTAAAGTTTATTTCCTGCAATTCTACACATTTTGTTATGGGGTCCAAAGAACATTTTGCCATTTTAAGCAAATTTTCTTGCAATTCTATACATTTTGCCATGTCTAATGTATATTCATATGATATTTGAGTGACAAAACAATTACAACAATATGGGCTAAAAACCTTAATAAAAAAACGTGAGCTGACATAGACTAGTAGATCTGGACAATTCTGACAAGTTATAAATAGCTCTCTAAGGTACAGTTGAAGTCAAAAGTTTACATACACCTTAGCCAAATCCATTAAACTTTTTAGGGATAGGGGGCAGCATTTTCACTTTGGATAAATAGTGTGCCCAAAGTGAACTGCCTCCTACTCTGTCCCAGATGCTAATATATGCATATTATTATTACTATTGGATATAAAACACTCTGAAGTTTCTAAAACTGTTTGAATGATGTCTGTGAGTATAACAAAACTCATATGGCAGGCCAAACCTGAGAAAAAATCCAAACAGGAAGTGAGAATTCTGAGGCTGGTTGATTTTCAACTCATCGCCTATTAAAATCCCAGTGGCATATGGATCTGTTTGCACTTCCTACGCCTTCCACTAGATGTCAACAGTCTTTAGAACGTTGAATGAAGCTTCACTGTGATGTTGAGCCGGATGGGAGCTGTTTGAGTCAGTGGTCTGGCAGAGTGCCAGGTCCTGGTCATGCGCCCTCCTACTCTGTCCCAGATGCTAATATATGCATATTATTATTACTATTGGATATAAAACACTCTGAAGTTTCTAAAACTGTTTGAATGATGTCTGTGAGTATAACAGAACTCATATGGCAGGCAAAAACCTGATTAAAAATCCAAACAGGAAGTAAGAATTCTGAGGCTGGTCGATTTTCAACTCATCGCCTATTGAAATCCCAGTGGGATATGGATCTGTTTGCACTTCCTACGCCTTCCACTAGATGTCAACAGTCTGTAGAACGTTGAATGAAGCTTCTACTGTAATGTTGAGCCGGATGGGAGCTGTTTGAGTCAGTGGTCTGGCAGAGTGCCAGGTCCTGGTCATGCGCATTCCACATGATATCGACTTGCGTTCCATTACTTCTATAGACACAAAGGAATTCTCCGGTTAGAACGTTATTGAATATTTATGATAACAACATCCTAAAGATTGATTCTATACTTAGTTTGACACGTTTATTCGACCAGTAATATAACTATTTGAAGATTTAGTCCGAAGTTCACCTGGACCTGCATGAGCGTTTTGGATATTCATTCTAAACGCGCTAACAAAAGTAGCTACTTGGACATAAATAATGGACATTATCGAACAAAACAACAATTTATTGTGGAACTAGGATTCCTGGGAATGCATTCTGATGAAGATCATCAAAGGTAAGGGAATATTTATCATGTAATTTCGTATTTCTGTTGACTCCAACATGGCGGAGAAATGTTGTTTCTATCTGAGCGCCGTCTCAGATTATTGCATGGTTTGCTTTTTCCGTAAAGTTTTTTTTAAATCTGACACAGCGGTTGCATTAAGAACAAGTGTATCTTTAATTCTATGTAAAACATGTATCTTTGATCAAAGTTTATGATGAGTATTTCTGTTATTTTATGTGGCTCTCTGCAATTTCTCAGAATATTTTGGAGGCATTTCTAAATATGGCGCCAATGTAAACTGAGATTTTTGGATATAAATATGCACATTATCGAACAAAACAGACATGTATTGTGTAACATGATGTCCTATGAGTGTCAACTGATGAAGATCATCAAATGTTAGTGATTAATTTTATCTCTATTTCTGCTTTTTGTGACTCCTATCTTTGGCTGGGAAAATGGCTGTGTGTTTTTTGGACTTGGCGGTGATCTAACATAATCATATGTTGTGTTTTTGCTGTAAAGCGTTTTTTTTTTTAAATCGGACACGGTGGGTAGATTAACAAGATGTTTATCTTTCATTTGCTGTATTGGACTTGTTAATGTGTGAAAGTTACATATTTCTGAAAAATATTTTTGAATTTCCCGCGCTGCCTTTTCAGCGGAATGTTGTCGGGGGTTCCACTAGCGGAACGTGTGTCCTAGAAAGGTTAAACTCAGTTTTTCACAATTCCTGACATTTAATCCTAGTAAAAATTCCCTGTCTTAGGTCAGTTAGGATCACCACTTTATTTTAAGAATGTGAAATGTCAGAATAATAGCAGAGAGAATTATTTATTTAAGCTTTTATTTCTTTCATCACATTCCCAGTGGGTCAGAAGTTTACATACACTCAATTAGTATTTGGTAGCATTGCCTTGAAATTGTTTAACTTGGATCAAACGTTTCGGGTAGCATTCCACAAGCTTCCCACAATAAGTTGGGTGAATTTTGGCCCATTCCTCCTGACAGAGCTGGTGTAACTGAGTCAGGTTTGTAGCCCTCCTTGCTCGCACATGCTTTTTCAGTTCTGCCCACAAATGTTCTACGGGATTGAGGTCAGGGCTATGTGATGGCCACTCCAATACCTTGACCTTTCCTTCCTCATGGTGCCATCTATTTTGTGAAGTGCACCAGTCCCTCCTGCAGCAAAGCACCCCCACAACATGATGCTGCCACCCCCGTGCTTCACGGTCGGGATGGTGTTCTTCAGCTTGCAAGCCGCCCCCTTTTTCCTCCAAACATAACGATGGTCATTATGGCCAAACAGTTCTATTTTTGTTTCATCAGGCCAGAGGACATTTCTCAAAAAAGTACGATCTTTGACCCCATGTGCAGTTGCAAACCGTAGTCTGGCTTTTTTTATGGCGGTTTTGGAGCAGTGGCTTCTTCCTTGCTGAGTGGCCTTTCAGGTTATGTCGATATTGGACTTGTTTACTGTGGATATAGATACTTTTCTACCTGTTTCCTCCAGCATCTTCACATGGTCCTTTGCTGTTGTTCTGGGATTGATTTGCAATTTTCGCACCAAAGTATGTTCATCTCTAGGAGACAGAACTCGTCTCCTTCGTGAGCGGTATTACGGCTGCCTGGTCCCATGGTGTTTATACTTGCGTACTACTGTTTGTACAGATGAACGTGGTACCTTCAGGCATTTGGAAATTGCTCCCCAGGATGAACCAGACTTGTGGAGGTCTACAATCTTTTAAAGCTAAACTGAGTCAGATGGTAGAGAGAGGACCACAGCTTCCTAATATGACCACCAATGAGGTGTTTTGGTTGGTGTGAAACATCCCAAAGTGCAAAACAATGGATCTACAGCATAGGTCACTATGGGTTCTATAGTATGGGTCAACATGGGTTCTATAGTATGGGTCAACATGGGTTCTATAGTATGGGTTCTATAGTATGGGTCAACATGGGTTCTATAGTATGGGTCAACATGGGTTCTATAGTATGGGTCAACATGGGTTCTATAGTATGGGTCAACATGGGTTCTATAGTATGGGTTCTATAGTATGGGTCAACATGGGTTCTATAGTATGGGTCAACATGGGTTCTATAGTATGGGTCAACATGGGTTCTATGATATGGGTCAACATGGGTTCTATAATTTGGGTCAACATGGGTTCTATAGTATGGGTCAACATGGGTTCTATAGTATGGGTCAACATGGGTTCTATAGTATGGGTCAACATGGGTTCTATAGTATGGGTCAACATGGGTTCTATGATATGGGTTCTATAGTATGGGTCAACATGGGTTCTATAATATGGGTCAACATGGGTTCTATAGTATGGGTCAACATGGGTTCTATAGTATGGGTCAACATGGGTTCTATAGTATGGGTCAACATGGGTTCTATAATATGGGTCAACATGGGTTCTATAGTATGGGTCAACATGGGTTCTATAGTATGGGTCAACATGGGTTCTATAGTATGGGTCAACATGGGTTCTATAATATGGGTCAACATGGGTTCTATGATATGGTCAACATGGGTTCTATAATATGGGTCAACATGGGTTCTATAGTATGGGTCAACATGGGTTCTATAATATGGGTCAACATGGGTTCTATAGTATGGGTCAACATGGGTTCTATAGTATGGGTCAACATGGGTTCTATAATATGGGTCAACATGGGTTCTATGATATGGTCAACATGGGTTCTATGATATGGTCAACATGAGTTCTATAATATGGGTCAACATGGGTTCTATGATATGGTCAACATGGGTTCTATGATATGGTCAACATGGGTTCTATATTATGGGTCAACATGGGTTCTATAGTATGGGTCAATGTTGGTTCTATAGTATGTGTCAAACATTAGTTTTATTAGTTGTATTATTATGTACAGGATACACATGGTATACACTGCCCAACTAAATGCTAACATGGGTTTTATTACATGTATAAAACATGGGTTCTATAGTAAAGGCAGTATATGTCAACTACAGTGTCGGTGGGCGCGGACGTGGCCAACACACAGCTAACAAAGCCATCTCCCAGCAGCCCAGCGAGGGGAGGGGAGGTGGGTAAGAGAAGGAGAGGTGTAGATGAGGACAGGAGCTGCTGCTGAGCCTGTCTATGAAAATCATCAGGCACAGATCGAAACACACACAACACAGGGAAACAGCTGGAACAGCTTGTAGACTGGCTCTGGTGTTGTTGTTTCTCCTCTACAGCCACTGCCACAAGCCAACGTGTGTGTGTGTGTGTGTGTGTGTGTGTGTGTGTGTGTGTGTGTGTGTGTGTGTGTGTGTGTGTGTGTGTGTGTGTGTGTGTGTGTGTGTGTGTGTGTGTGTGTGTGTGTGTGTGTGTGTGTGTGTGTGTGTGTGTGTGTGTGTGTGTGTGTGTGTGTGTGTGTGTGTGTGTGTGTGTGTGTGTGCGTGTGGTGAGATGGTAGGCAGTCGACACCTGATTTCCCAAAATAAACACTTGGGTTGGGAGAGGAGTGGTGAGGAACTGTGGGCTGAAGTAAGAACAACATTAACTGAGATTAGAGCTGGCAGGAACACTGAATCAGCCCTGGGTTCTTTTAGCATAAAAGATACACGGTGATACCAGGGGAGAGAGAGACAGACAGACAAGGGGCTTACTAGGACAACAGGGCTTATAGAGACCCATACCAGAGACAACACAGCTGGACAAATGAACTGGCACCTGGGAGTCGAGAGCAGCTAGCTTCCGTCAACCGGCATTAAGTGATTTCTGTAACGAGTGCTTAAGAGCCGGTGACTTACTGCAGGGAAGGAGGTGGAGTCTAATGTGGGGACCATAGTAGACAGTATTGTGAGGAACATGGTACACAGTAATGTGGGGACCATGGTAGACAGTAAGCTGGGGACCATGGTAGGCAGTAATGTGGGGACCATGGTAGAAAGTAATGTGTGGACCATGCTAGGCAGTAATGTGGGGACCATGCTAGGCAGTAATGTGGGGACCATGGTTGGCAGTAACGTGGGGACCATGGTAGAAAGTAATCTGTGGACCATGCTAGGCAGTAATGTGGGGACCATGCTAGGCAGTAATCTGGGGACCATGGTAGACAGTAATATGGGGACCATGCTAGGCAGTAATGTGGGGACCATGGTTGAAAGTAATCTGTGGACGATGGTAGACAGTAATGTGGGGACCATAGTAGACAGTAATGTGGGGACCATGGTAGACAGTAATGTGGGACCATGCTAGACAGTAATGTGGGGACCATGCTAGGCAGTAATTTGGGGACCATGGTAGACAGTAATCTGGGGACCATAGTAGACAGTAATGTGGGGATCATGGTAGAAAGTAATCTGGGGACCATGCTAGGCAGTAATGTGGGGACCATGGTAGACAGTAATCTGTGGACCATGCTGGGCAGTAATGTGGGAACCATGGTAGATAGTAATGTGGGGACCATGGTAGACAGTAATGTGGGGACCATAGTAGACAGTAATGTGGGGACCATTGTAGACAGTAATGTAGGGACCATGGTAGACAGTAATGTGGGGACCATTGTCGACAGTAATCTGGGGACCATGGTAGACAGTAATCTGGGGACCATGGTAGACAGTAATCTGGGGACCATAGTCGACAGTATTGTGAGGAACATGGTAGACAGTAATCTGGGGACCATGGTAGACAGTAATGTGAGGACCATGGTAGGAATCCTATTTGGTAAAATAAGTGGATAACTGTGAGTTTTACAGTCATCTCCACTCCCCTATTCTATAACTCAACATCTGAGGCATGTAGAGAAATGCTGTGAGACCAAGGCTACGTCTGAAATTGAACCTTTTCCCTACAATGTGCACTCATAGCGCAGTGGTCAAAGTAGTGCACTTTATAGGGGATAGGGTTTCATTTTTGGACAGAATACCAAACTCAAATCAAATCAAATGTTATTGTGAAGGTGAAGACCTTAGTGTGAAAGGTTTACTGACTTTTTTTTGTAAGTAAGTAATAAAATATATACAAAACAAATTTAAATAAAACAAATACAATATAATATATAGAATACAAAGTAACACAATAAAATAACAATAACTAGGTAATATACAGGGGGTACCGGTACCGAGTCAATGTGTGGGGGTACAGGTTAATCGAGGTAATTGAGGTAATATGTATGTAACCCTCTCACCAGGCTCGAATTTGACTCACGATATTAACTTACATAGAATATCTCAACAACATGGGATGTTAGGTGAGAAGGACATCTCCAATAAGAATCCCTATTGTAAACTATCTAAGGTGATGACAACTAGGGTGTTAACTTCGGATGGAATGATTATAGATTTCTGTTATTGTATAAGGATATGCTTTCCCATGCATTCAATTAAATTGAAACAGTAAATGACTCCAAGGCAACATACATAAGGTTCAAGATGTGTATTATTACATTTTCAAAGCACCACATCAAAATAAATAAAACTAATAAACCCCAATGAGTCGTGCACAACCCATGACCAAATGATTTCAAGTTTGCTTAATATGTAGGCTGCGTTGGAGATCCCAAAAAAATGAAGACACACATAAAGTCCAAAAGCACCCCACCGTTGTAGTTACTCACTACTCGTCGATATTCCCTCAGTGAAGTATGGCAGTTCCTTGCAGGTTTCCTCACAAGATCCACGGCAAGCACAGCTATCAAAACAGACAGTACTCTTTAGCAGTAACCGATATCCCATGGGAACATGAACTTGTTAATTCTCATTCGGTTTCACACGATGCTAGGCTAACCTCAAGGCTGTCCAATACCTCCATGATGAGACGGTAGCTTCAGTCTTTACTAAGTCTTTCTTAACAAAATTATAACAACTCTCTTATAAAATACAATCGGTATTTCCTTCAAAACTCGGTAGGTATGGATTTTGTTCTATTTTTATCATCTTCTTTTATAATTCTTCTTCACCAACGGTCATACGGCTCTTTTTTTCCCAGGCCTCCGGTTAACCAGGTCAACTCTCCCACAGTTTAACAAGCGACCTTATTGGTCAAAACTTAAACGTAAAAGTAAACCAACCTATTCACTTATACATTAAAGAAATATTTCTTCAGAAGAAATGCATTAACAACATTATAGTATGGGAGCAATTCAATCACCTTTTAAATCTAATACCAATTAATTATAACAAATAAACGCATTACTTGGTTCTAACAAGGGTAATGCATGTACATGTAGGTAAGGGTAAGGTGACTATGCATTGATAATAAACAGCGAGTAGCAGCAGCGTAAAAAGGAGATCAATGCAAATAGTCCGGGTAGCATTTGATACACTGTTCAGCAGTCTTATGGCTTGGAGGTTGAACCTGTTAAGGAGCCTTTTGGTCCCAGATTTGGTACTCCAGTACCGCTTGCCATGCAGTAGCAAAGGGAACAGTCTATGACTTGGATGTATTCTTTTTAGGGCCTACCTCTGACACCGCTTGGTATAGAGGTCCTGGATGGCAGGAAGCTTGGCACCAGTGATGTACTGGGCCGTACGCACTACTCTCTGTAGCACCTTGTGGTCGGATGCCAAGCAGTTGCCATACCAAGCAGTAATGCAACAGGTTAGGATGCTCTTGATGGTGCAGCTGTTGAACATTTGGAGGATTTGAGGACCCAGATGTTTTCGGTCTCCTGAGGGGGAATAGGCGTTGTCATACCCTTTTCACAACTTTCTTGGTGTAACGGCTCTCTTTCGGTGAGTGAGTAGACCAAGGCGCAGCGGGTGATGAATACATAATGTTTATTTGACAAGACGGAAAAATCACGAAATGAAATACACTTGAATGATAAACAACATAACAAAACGAACTAGACAGACCTAAACTATGAACTTACATGAAACGAGGAAACACATGAACAGACAGGAACGAACGAGACGAGACAGTACCGTGTGGTGCAAAATACACAGACACAGCGACAATCACCCACCCACAAACAGTGAGAACAACCTACCTTAATATGATTCTCAATTAGAGGAAAACGCAAAACACCTGCCTCTAATTAAGAGCCATACCAGGCAACCCAAAACCAACATAGAAACAGAAAACATAGACTGCCCACCCAAAACTCACGCCCTGACCATCACACACATACAAAACAACAGAAAACAGGTCAGGAACGTGACAGAACCCCCCCCCCCCCCCCTCAAGGTGCGGGCGCACCAGCACAAAGTCCAGGGGAGGGTCTGGGTGGGCATCTGACCACGGTGGTGGCTCAGGCTCCGGACGCTGTCCCCACACCACCATAGTCACTCCCCGCTTCTGTATCCCCCTCCCGATGACCACCCTCCAACTAAAACCACCTAAATGAAGGGGCAGCACCGGGATAAGGGGCAGCACCGGGATAAGGGGCGGCAGCTCCGGGCTGAGGGACTCTGGCAGGTCCGGGCTGAGGGATTCTGGCAGGTCCGGGCTGAGGGACTCTGGCAGGTCCGGGCTGAGGGACTCTGGCAGGTCCGGGCTGAGGGACTCTGGCAGGTCCGGGCTGAGGGACTCTGGCAGGTCCGGGCTGAGGGACTCTGGCAGGTCCGGGCTGAGGGACTCTGGCAGGTCCGGGCTGAGTGGCAGCTCATGACTGTAGGGCAGCTCATGACTGTAGGGCAGCTCATGACTGTAAGGCAGCTCATGACTGTAAGGCAGCTCATGACTGTAGGGCAGCTCATGACTGTAGGGCAGCTCATGACTGTAGGGCAGCTCATGACTGTAGGGCAGCTCATGACTGTAGGGCAGCTCTGACAGCTCCTGACTGGCTGGCGTCTCTGGCAGCTCCTGACTGGCTGGCGTCTCTGGCAGCTCCTGACTGGCTGGCGTCTCTGGCAGCTCCTGACTGGCTGGCGTCTCTGGCAGCTCCTGACTGGCTGGCGGCTCTGGCAGCTCCTGACTGACGGACGGCTCTAGCGGCTCCTGACTGATGGACGGCTCTAATGGCTCGGGACAGACGGGCGGCTCTAATGGCTCGTGGCAGACGGATGGCTCAGAAGGCGCTGTGCAGACGGATGGCTCAGAAGGCGCTGGGCAGACAGATGGCTCAGACGGCGCTGGGCAGACAGATGGCTCAGAAGGCGCTGGGCAGACAGATGGCTCAGACGGCGCTGGGCAGACAGATGGCTCAGACGGCGCTGGGCAGACAGATGGCTCAGACGGCGCTGGGCAGACAGATGGCTCAGACGGCGCTGGGCAGACAGATGGCTCAGACGGCGCTGGGCAGACAGATGGCTCAGACGGCGCTGGGCAGACAGATGGCTCAGACGGCGCTGGGCAGACAGATGGCTCAGACGGAGCTGGGCAGACAGGCAGTGCAGAAGGCGTTGAGCAGACGGCCGACTCTGCCCTGCTGAGGCGCACAGTAGGCCTGGTGCGTGGTGCCGGAACTGGAGGTACCTGGATGACGGCACGCACGGGGGACACCATGCGTAACCGGGGACACCATGCGTAAGGCTGGTGCCATGTAAGCCGGCCCAAGGAGACGTACTGGTGGCCAGATATGTAGGGCCGGCTTCATGACATTTGGCTCAATGCCCAATCTAGCCCTACCAGTGCGGGGAGGTGGAATAACCCGCACTGGGCTATGCACCCGTACAGGAGACACCGTGCGCTCTACTGCGTAACATGGTGTCTGCCCGTACTCCCGCTCTCCACGGTTAGCCTGGGAAGTGGGCGCAGGTCTCCTACCTGCCCTTGGCCCACTACCTCTTAGTCCCCCCAAGAAATTTTTGGGTAGTACTCACAGGCTTTTCGGGCTTCCGTGCTAGACGCGTCCCCTCATAACGCCAGTTCCCTTCTCCGGTTTCCTCTGCTCTCCTCAGTGCCTCCAGCTGTTCCCATGGGAGGTGATCCCTTCCAGCCAGGATCTCCTCCCATGTATAGCAACCTTTACCGTCCAAAACATCCTCCCATGTCCATTCCTCCTTCTTTGTGCGCTGTCGTTGCTGTCCATTAACCCGCTGCTTGATCTGGGTTTGGTGGGTGATTCTGTAACGGCTCTCTTTCGGTGAGTGAGTAGACCAAGGCGCAGCTGGTGATGTACTGTATACATAATGATTATTTGACAAGACGGAAAAAACACTAAACGAAATACACTTGAATGATAAACAACATAACAAAACGAACTAGACAGACCTAAACTATGAACTTACATGAAACGAGGAAACACATGAACAGACAGGAACGAACGAGACGAGACAGTACCGTGTGGTGCAAAATACACAGACACAGCGACAATCACCCACCCACAAACAGTGAGAATAACCTACCTTAATATGACTCTCAATTAGAGGAAAACGCAAAACACCTGCCTCTAATTAAGAGCCATACCAGGCAACCCAAAACCAACATAGAAACAGAAAACATAGACTGCCCACCCAAAACTCACGCCCTGACCATCACACACATACAAAACAACAGAAAACAGGTCAGGAACGTGACACTTGGGGTGTTTGGACCATCACAGTTTGTTGGCGATGTGGACACAAAGGAACTTGAAGCTCTCGACCCACTCCACTACAGCCCCGTCGATGAGAATGGGGGTGTGCTCAGCTCTCCTTTTCCTGTTGTCCACAATCAGCTCCTTTGTCTTGCTCACATTGAGGTAGAGGTTGTTGTCCTGGCACCACACTGCCAGGTCTCTGACCTCCTCCCTGTAGGCTGTCTCATCATTGTCATTGATCAGGCCTACCACCGTTGTGTCGTCAGGAAACTTAATGATGGTGTTGGAGTCATGTCTAGCCACGCAGTCATGGGTGAAAAGGGAGTGCAGGAGGGGATTAAGCAGGCCCCCCTGAGGGGCCCTCGTGTTGAGGATCAGCGTGGCAGATGTGGTGTTGCCTACCCTTACCACCTGGGGGCAGCCCGTCAGGAAGTCCAGGATCCATTTGCAGAGGGAGGTGTATAGTCCTTCGCTTAGTGATGAGCTTTGAGGGCACTATGGTGTTGAATGCTGAGCTGTAGTCAACTAGCAGCATTCTCATGTAGGTGTTCTTTTTGTCCAGGTGGGAAATCTGTTGATCCGCATGTTTATAGTTTCTAACTGGAATGTTATTAGCGGACAAGTTGAAAAAAGGGTGACATATATGTAAGTATACAGTATGTACTGTATGTGACAAGCA